>NC_053154.1:1882898-1971118 GCF_016835505.1 Polypterus senegalus | reverse complement strand
TCCCAGAATGAAATGGGGATTTGTCAAACAATACTTCTAAAAAGAGCCACAAAATGCCATTTAAGAACCCGCACTTGTAAGACGGCACTGCAGCGGCGCCACACCGGCAGACAGTCTCATTGCGCGTGCGCGTCTCTCTCGGTCTCTCATCCTTTTCCTTTTATTTTCTTATCCAGCAGGTCGCCTGACTGACACTCGTCGGTCGCCTTTAATCGTTTTATCCGCTTTACTTCTTTAATAAGCCGTTCGCGTGTTTACTCAGATCTTTACAGTCCTACGTGTCGACTCGTCAGTTCACTAAATCCACAGTTTCAGTCAGTTTGTGTTTTCTGAAGATTAAGGAAGTAGAAACAGCGGCTTACCTGCAGCAGCCGCGTTCAAGTGCAATCCTGTCGCCGAAGTTTAAATCTCCTGAATCAGTTGACGATGATTGAAGTTCCATAAACGACATAAAGAACCGGGACTGCTTTTTATGTCTCGTCGCTGCGACCTCATGCACGTCAGCTCTGCTGACTCAGTTTCGGTTTCATTCCGGTAGATTTCCTGGAGGCAGATTCACCTGAGCCAGTCCAGACATGACCTGCCGAGTCTGTTTGGATTGATAGGCAGGCTTTGGCTCGAGCTGTTCAATCGAGAGGTGGCGGCCGATCATTTAGCACAAATACCAGCGCTGCACTAGAATCTTTCCTCTAATACAGGGGTCTCCAACCTTTTTTCCCCTGAGAGCTACTTTTACAAACTGAAAATGGCTGAGAGCTCCTCATGTTTTCTGACGTTTATTCTCGTAGCTTATTTCAACCCAAACAAACTGAATAAGCTTGTTTTGCCTGATCATCTACAGAATGTTGGCGTCCACAACTCACATTTTGCATTAAAACATCACAAAAAATATTTAGTTCACCCGCAAGTGCATTTTATATGTCTGTATGCATTGTCTAGTGTATCTCACACCATTGAATTAAAACAAAACAATGCAATTCCCAATCCACAGATATGCCTTATTCATTTGTCATTTTGTCACATGTCACTGTGTCACTTTATTCACAGGTCCAGTCGCATGTGTGATGTGCTTTTTAGATTGACTGGCACTAAGGTGTCTACACTGCAAAAAATGTCAGTAAATTTAACAGTACAAATACTGTAAATAGTGAAAGTAAAAGACCTTTTCTGAAAAAAAGGAAAGTTACATTATGTTCTACTGAAAATTACCTGTATATCTTAAACAATAAATTTCATTATTTTTTACAGCCAAGTTCTGTAAAATAAATATTTTTCTACCTTCAAAGTGTGGTAAATACCGTTTATTGATGCATTACAGTTATACTGAAAAAAATTCTGTTAATTTTGCAGTGTAAAACTGTTAAATGACGAGGGTAAACAACCGTAAAATGTAAAACGATAAATCACTGTTTCAGTAAAACCGGTTACAATATTTGCATAAGGACACACCCCTTTTTACAATATCGTTCCTGGTGAACCGCATACCTTTGAATAGTAGGGATAAAAACTTCACCTAAGTTAGCAGACTTATTTTTCCCCACATGCTGAAGGTTTTTTGAGGTTATGGAAGCTGATTTATGGTGGGTTGTATTTAATAAGTAGGACACCATACACCACAAAAGCAAACTTTACTTCCCCAACAGACAACATGCCATAACTTCCTTAAACATTGGATTGTTTTCAATGTGTATAATTAAATGGTACATGCTTGCTATTGATTGTTAACTAACTAACTAACTAACTAACTGATGCTAGCTATGTACTGGGGTTTGACCCTGCCAATACATCTTGTTTATTGATTGTCATATTTATTATACAACATGAATTTCTGGTTATGGTTAAACATTTTCTTCTGTTGGAATTTGTTGTAAAGACCAAATAGTTTTTGCTACAAAATTATACTTTAGACCTAAAAATATTGTCACCTTATTCATTGCAGTATAATTTTGGCAAACCAGCTGCCAGTATTTTACCGTAAATTTAACATTATTTTTTTTACAGTGTGGTGGAGTGGAGTCCATTAGGTTCACTCTTATGGAGTCATTTAAATGTCCGTCTGTCAGTCTTGTGCTGAACTTTGATTTCATGACATTCATGTCACAGAGTCACAGAGCTATGGAGACTTAAACAAAGCAGACATTTTCAGAGCTGCTTGGTGAAGATTCTTCTAGTTATGTGGCTCTACGAAGCTCCAGAAATGCTGTTGAGACTTGAACTACACATTATTATTTTGAATGTTTACTAATATGTAATATATAAAATCCAATGTCTCTCTGTCTGTATGTCTGTCCGCTTTTCATGAGAGAACTACTTCACAGCTTTAGATCAGGTTGTTTTCTATAATTTGCTTGAGCATTCCAGTTGATTTTGCGTCTTCTCTCATTTTTCTATGAATCATATTTCGCTTGCGGTTTCAATTTATTGGTGCGAATCCAAGAAAAAAGCAGCGGGCAGAGGGGAGGGGCCTTCCTCACTGACTCACCAGCTTAAGGGCGTGTGCCTTAACTCCGCTTAGCTAGCGAACAAGAGAACAATTGAATTCAACTTTGTTGAATATTTAAAATAAAGTATTACTTAGGTCTTGATGAGTTTGAGTCCGGCTATTCTCTTAAGTGTCTGCCACATTGGAAAGAGAGATTGCAATTCAGATTGTGGATCGTGATTTTGTGTTAAAAGGATCGTCATTTGATTATTTGGGAATATCGCCTACCCCTAATTTGACTAATCAAGTTCTCAAATTCATGTAGGATTCACTAACCCTTTGGCGGGCTACTTAGAAAGGGGGTGGCGAGCTACTGGTAGCTTGTGAGTGACGTGTTGGAGACCCCTGCTCTAATAATTTTATACTTGATGCCAGAATTCCTGCTGTTGCATCACGCTGGACCTGAACCCCTTAGCAAAGACTGCAGTGCAGCTCCACAACATGTCATTGTGGACCACCAAAGATGCCGCCATCACCACGCCAGACTCGGCACCCTCATGTGGGCTTCCTGTCAGAATCGCCCTGATGAAGCTGATGTTGGTGAAAGTTAATTTCTGTTGAAACATAATTAGATGTCATTAGGAGGTTATACAAATCTGATTATTTACTGGTCACATTTAGCGATTAGTGAAATGAAAACAAATGAATAATGAAAACCATAGGGCCTACTCAGATAAGGCCATACTCAAAATATACATATTCAGAATTAAGGAGGTGACACGGACAAACATGTGACTACACCCACTACTTACTCCCATTCTTGCCTGCCAGCCACTGCGTTGTGTCCAAGTGAGGATTCAGAAGTTTCACTGGGAGTGCAAAGTGCTGATCGGTGAGAAGATAAAATGCACAGGCTTGGAGATGATTAGTGATGAATAACAAAAGATCTGCATTTCAGGACTGATGGTAAAGGGGTCTTATTCTATTAATTATATTTAATTATACTTCAAAGAAAGAGTGGTATATAATTAAATATATGGATGTTAGAAAGCATACAACAGCGAGTCATTTAAGACTCTGGACCCTAACCCTAAGCCTAACCCTAACCCTAAAGACACTTTAGCGGACATGAAGAACTGGAAAGACACACGTTGAAGACATGGAAGCCATAAAATATAATGGCAAGAAACAACAGCTTCAGGTTATATAGCTCATAATATCAAATAATTTGGAGAGCAAACATTTTTAGGAAAGCTGGTGTAGTGTGATGAGCAGTGATGTATACAGTATTGTAGAAAACGGCCAACTGAGCCACATTGCTGTTAAAATACATAATGGAGTTTTTTCTGTCTCAGGTTATTACTTTATTTATTATTTCTTTTGTTTCATCCACCCATAATCCAACCCGCTATATTCTTACTACAGGGTCACAGGGGGTCTGCTGGAGCCAATCCCAGCCAACACAGGGCACAAGGCAGGAAACAAACCCAGGGCAGGGTGCCAGCTCACCACAGGGCACACACACACACACACACCAAGTACACACTAGGGACAATTTAGAATCGCCAATGCACCAAACCTTCAAGTCTTTAGACTGTGGGAGGAAACCCACGCAAACATGGGGAGAACATGCAAACTCCACGCAGGGAGGACCCGGCGAACCCTTATGTTTCCTTACTGCGAGGCAGCAGCGCTACCCACTGTGCTACCGTGCCGCCCTCTTTTGTTCCAGTGCTTAGAATTTAATGCATAGTGACACATGCCGACAATTTCCTATCATGTCCAGTATCTAACAGTGCTTTTGATGGTCTTGTTCCTGTGATCGGCAGCTCCTGAATACCAAACTCAGAATGCATCATTATGGGGACTGTGGTGGACATGACTTGTGATTTTCCCTGCACAGGATTTGTTGGCTCTTCTTATTAAAATTTCAGGGATTGAGAACTGAAAATAATAAGCAAGTACTCATACTTTTAAGAAATATGTTGACTGAATAAAAGCTGCACTAGAAATACAGTAAATGAATAAAGACACATCAGATAACATTCTGACCTCAGGATTGTTCCTTTCACCTCGACTTTCACTCGTGGTCCTTAAGTCACTGAACTCTTCCCTGGATGGGAGTCACTGGTCTCCCATAGAAGCACCAGCTGGTCCTGAATATGCTTAGCTTCAGATGAATGAACTGCAGGTGGTATGGCTGCTGAAAAACCGACCTGAATGGCTCGCCCTCAGACCTTCCCAGATGGTGTGGGGAAACAGTAACAGATTTCTTTTGCAACTCAGGGTGTTTACCACCAAATCAAAGCACTTTTTGCAGGAACGTTTCCAGTCTCTTTCCGCTAGGCCTCTGAAATTGACACTGCACTGAAAATTGTTCACTAACTCAGGGTTTAAACACATTATGCACAAAATCCGCTGAAAATTCTACAAAACAGAAAAATAGTAAAAACTCCCTTTTTTTGTATTGACTTTAAAATACTGCTTATGGTTTATAAAGCCTTAAATAATCTGCTCCATCTTATATATCGGAATGCCTGACACGTTATATTCCAAATCATAACCTCAGATCTTCAAATGAGTGTCTCCTTAGAATTCCAAGAACAAAGCTTAAAAGAAGTGGTGAGGCGGGCAGGTGGCCTTCTGCTGCTATGCCCCTCAAATCTGGAATAGCCAGCCAATAGGAATTCACCAGGTTGATACAGTAGAGCAGTTTAAAACACTGCTGAAAACACATTACTTTAACATGGCCTTCTTATAACTTCACTTTAACTTAATCCTGATACTCTGTATGTTCAATTCATCATAATAGCTATTCATAATGGCTCCAAAATCCGTACTGACCTCTACTCTGTCTTCTGTTTCTTTTTGTGCGCCACCACCACCTACTCAAAGCATCATGATGCTCCAACATTGATGGACTGAAAGCCAGAAGTCTACGTGACCATCATCATCAGGTCCTTCCATGAGAACCCTAAATACAAAGAGGACTGTTTGACTTATGTTAGGTAGATTGTCCAGAGGGGACTGGGTGGTCTCTTGGTCTGGAACCCCTACAGATTTTATTTTTTTCTCCAGCCTCTGGAGTATTTTTTTTTTCTGTCCACCCTGGCCATTGGACCTTACTCTTATTCTATGTTAATTAATGTTGACTTATTTTTATTTTTTATTGTGTCTTCTATTTTTCTATTCTTCATTTTGTAAAGCACTTTGTGCTACATTTTTTTTTGTATGAAAATGTGCTATATAAATAAATGTTGTTGTTGTTGTTGTTGTTGTTTTTGCAACATTAGCTCTAGAAATGAACTTCATGCAACTTTTCACTTCATGATTGTTCAATACGAAGAATATGCTTGGCATGTTGGGAAATGTAAATTCTTAAAAATAAAAGTGCCAGAGTGGTTCTTCAGAGCAACGCCACAGGGGACTATTTTTGGTTCCCAAAAGACTGAACCACATTAAGATTCCAGAAAGAACCTTTAATAAGTTAGACCTGTAGCAGGCTCCATATTGTAAATAGCCATCCATCAACCACACATATCTCTTGGAGATGATCCTCACAGACCTATACATATCTGGGTGTGCAGCTAGATGACAAATTGGACTGGACTGCCAATACTGATGCTCTGTGTAAGAAAGGTCAGAGCCGACTATACTTTCTGAGAAGGTTGGCATCCTTCAACATCTGCAATAAGATGCTGCACCGGACGGTTGTGGAGAGTACCCTCTTCTACGCGGTGGTGTGCTGGGGTGGCAGCATAAAGATGAAAGACGCCTCACGCCTGGAATAAAGTATCTATCTATCTATCTATCTAGACTCCTAACGCATCACAATATCTTCTCAGAACTTCAGAACGCAGTTCAGGGTGACATGGTGCAAGAGCCCTCCCAGGGAGCTTTATACAGAATGCAGAAATGAACCCTGGGCAGAGCAGCACTCCATTGCAGGACCGACTCAAATGTGTGACCAAATAATAAAAAGTAATTTAAAAAAACACAAATGAGTGTTATATATAGGAGGAAAAAACATGCGCACCTGAAGAGAAACTCACACCAACACGAGGAGAAGACGAAGTCTCCACAGAGACAATGAAGAGAAGCAGAGCTTGAACTCAGGATACTCAGTATGCTGCGAGGCCACAGGGCTGACCACTGAGCAACTTCTGAGCTTTTTAGCTCTAACCTCTCTCTCTCTCTCATTTCTCCTAGGGCACGAAGCAGAAAATGGCCGACAGTGGGGTAACTCGCGTTGAAATCGTAATTGAGGAACTCCAAGCACTTGATGAACAGATTCAGAAACTCCTGTCCCGACGGAAATACCTGAGAAATCTGAAGGCCCGGCTGTTGGATAAACCGCCCTTGCCATCTGGAACCGGCGAAACATCAACCCCTGTTGTGCCGACCTCCCCCCCGCGTCTCGTAGGAGCGGCGCCGCTGCTGACCTCGGTGGATTTCAGCTATGCAGGCGGGGGTTCAAGGCCAGAGCACCTCCATCGGCACAGGCGAGCATTTTATCTCAGAACCGGTTTGACCCTCTCGCGTCCCCATTTCGCCTTCAGCACCTGGTGATGTATTAGTGGTAGGTGATTCTATCGTTAGAAACCTTAATGTCGCATGCCCTAATGCAAAATCGTTTGTTTCTTGTTTTCCCGGTGCTCGTGTCCGAGATGTAATGAAAGCGCGCCAGCAGTCTACAGAAACACAAGGAGAGGGCAGTTGGATCAATCGTCTTGCATGCCGGCGTAAACGATATAAGGCACCGACAATCAGAAATCCTGAAGGCTGACTTCGCAGCTTTGATTAAAGACACGAAGGAGAGGACCCCATCGGCAAAGATCTTCGTTTCGGTCCACTACCTCTCGCCAGACGATCCAACGAGTACTACAGTCGCCTGCTAGGGTTGAACAACTGGCTACAGGGTTTCTGCAAGAAGAAGGATGTCGGTTTCATCAACAATTGGAATCTCTTTTGGAAAGGCGCGTCTCTTCAAGCGTGATGGCCTGCATCCGAACAGTTTCGGCCGGTCCTCTCCGAAAACATATCGAAGGTAATTCGTTTTTCTTGACTATCTATCTCTGCTCTTAACCCCTTCCGAAATAATACTGCTGTGCCAGGACATGATGAATGTTTAATAGAGTCTTCCGTTAAAGTGCACACCATTAATACTGTAATAAGCAATCTCAATGCACGTAGAAAACCTAGGAAATACGGCATAAACTCCAATAATCTAATTAAAATCACTATTTTAGAGGAACAATGTATTAAAACTATAAAACAGATCACAGATTAAACAAAAATACACACAGAGCGCGCTAATAATAATAATTTAGTTCCTATTCCAAATAACAATAACGCACATAGTACTCATCTCTGCACCTCAAACATTAAATATGGCACTATTAAATGTTAGAGCTTTAACTAACAAAACGTTTTTTATCAACGATCTTATTAGTGATAAAAAAATAGATCTTATTGCACTAAATGAAACATGGCTGAATTCAGATGCGCGCAGTTTTAATCGAATCTGCGCCCGGATTACAGTTTTACTCTCAAACCGCCAGGGAAAAGGGGGCGGATTGGCTAACATTTACTCGAGCGATTAAAATGTAAAGATGTCAGTTTTGGTAAGTTCAAGTCCTTTGAGTATCTACGCCGTTGTTATTCATGGAGATTCTCAAGTTCTAGTACTATCCGTGTATAGACCTCCTAAATATAACGCGCTTTTTTGAGGAATTCTCTGACTTAATGTCAATTTTAATTACTAACTATGACACACTCCTAATAGTTGGCGACTTTAATTTTCATATAGATAATCAGTGTGATCTAAAAGTAAAAGAATTTATGAACCTCCTGGATTCTTTTGATTTGAGACAACTCATAAATCAGCCTACACATAAAGCAGGTCATACATTAGACTTAGTGATTACTAAAGGACTGAAAGTTGATATAAAACAGATCATTGATATTGGTCTATCAGACCATTTTCTTCTACTTTTAATATAGAAATAATGATAAAAACACTCATGAGAAGCATATTGTTAAAAACGCTTCTTTGATTCGCAGCAGCTTTAAAACTTACAAACATTTTAAGCAATCAGTCCGTTTATAGTGCCAGCTATAATAGCGAGGACAATGTAAATAGTAAGGTGGAAAGATTTAATTTTAAAGTGAGAGCTGCTGTTGACATAGTTGCACCTGAAAAGACAGTGAAAAAATCTTCTAGCATTGTTATACCATGGAAGACCCAAAGAGTGTCTGATTTAAAGAGAACATGTAGAGCTGAGCGTCAATGGAGGAAGACTAAACTTACTATCCACCACGAAATATTAAAAGTCAAAATAACAGAATACAATAACACTGTCCGTCTTGAGAGACGCTGCTATTTCTCAAGATTATAAATAACAATGCTAGTAATCCCAGAGTCTTATTTTCAACAATTGATCGCCTACTAAACCCAGGTAGCTCAAAGGAATGCCTCCTAAGTGCTTCCAGTGAAACCTGTGAGGCTGTCGCTGTATTTTCAATCAAAAATTAATGATATTAGAAATAACATAGTATATCTCCCCAACACTAAGGATCCCCAAACCCCAACATCCTGTTATAAACAAATTAAACTCTTTCACTAGGATAGATTTACCTGATTTAAAAAAATAATATCTCAATTAAAACCCTCCACCTGCGTCCTTGACCCGATACCAACAAGGTTTTTCAAAGAAGTATCAGGCGTGCTAATTGATAATGTTCTTGACATAGTAAATTCGTCACTAGATACTGGGGTCTTCCCAGACTGTCTTAAGACTGCTGTAGTTAAACCCCTACTTAAGAAACATAATCTTGACCCCTCGCTCTTGAAAATTTTAGACCCATCTCTAACCTGCCTTCTTAAGTAAAGTTCTAGAGAAGGCAGTCATTATGCAGTTAAATGACCACCTAAATAAACATGCTATTCTTGATAAATTTCAGTCAGGTTTTAGAACAAATCACAGCACAGAAACTGCACTCGTTAAAGTAGTAAATGACTTGCGTGGTAAATGCAGACAGAGGCCATTTATCTGTTCTCATCCTCTTAGATCTGAGTGCTGCATTTGACACCATTGATCACAACATTCTTAGAAATCGCCTTAGTCAATGGGTGGGCCTCTCTGGCAGTGTCTTAAATTGGTTTGAATCCTACCTGACAGGGAGAAAATTTTTGTTAGTTGTGGGAATTACAACTCAAGACACATGATATCCAATATGGTGTTCCACAAGGCTCTATCCTGGGTCCGCTGTTATTCTCAATCTACATGCTTCCGTTAGGTCAGATTATCTCAGGGCACAACGTGAGCTACCACAGCTATGCTGATGACACACAGCTGTACTTATCAATAGCACCTGATGACCCTGATTCTATTGATTCACTAACACAATGTCTGACTAGTATCTCAGAATGGATGAATAGTAATTTTCTCAAGTTAAATAAAGAGAAAACTGAAATTTTAGTGATCAGCAATAATGGATACAATGAGGCTATTAGAAATAAACTGGATACATTAGGATTAAAAGTCAAGACGGAGGTAAAAAGCTTAGGGGTGATTGTTGACTGTAATCTGAATTTTAAATCACATATTAATCAGATCATTAGGACAGCATTTTTCACTTAAGAAACATAAGTAAAGTTAGACCTCTTATATCACTGAAAGATGCTGAGAAATTAGTTCACGCGTTTGTTTTCAGTCGACTAGATTACTGTAACGCACTCCTCTCAGGACTACCCAAAAAGATATAAATCTTGCAACTAGTGCAGAATGCAGCTGCTAGAATCCTAACTAGGAAAAGAAAATCAGAACACATTTCTCCAGTTTTGATGTCACTACACTGGTTACCTGTGTCATTCAGAATTGACTTTAAAATTCTGCTTATGGTTTATAAAGCCTTAAATAATCTCGCCCCATCTTATATATCGGAATGTCTGACACCTTATATTCCAAATCGTAACCTCAGATCCTCAAATGAGTGTCTCCTTAGAATTCCAAGAACAAAACTTAAAAGAAGTGGTGAGGCGGCCTTCTGCTGTTATGCACCTAAAATCTGGAATAGCCTGCCAATAGGAATTCGCCAGGCTGATACAGTAGAGCACTTTAAAACACTGCTGAAAACACATTACTTTAACATGGCCTTTTATAACTTCATTTTAATCGTAATTTAACTTAATCCTGATACTCTGTATGTTCAATTCATCATAATAACTATTCATGGTGGCTCTAAAATCGTACTGACCCCTACTCTTTTCTGTTTCTTTTTCCGGTTTCTTTGTGGTGGTGGCCTGCCCACCTCCACCTACTCAAAGCTTCATGATGCTCCAACAATGATGGACGGATTAAAAGGAAGAAGTCTACGTGACCATCATCATCATCAAGCCCTTCCGTGAGAACCCTAAATCCAAAGAGGACTGTTTCATTTATGTTAGGTAGATTGCCCAGAAGGGACTGGGTGGTCTCATGGTCTGGAATCCCTACAGATTTTATTTTTCTCCAGCCGTCTGGAGTTTTTGTTTTTCTGTCCCCTGGCCATTGAACCTTACTCTTATTGATGTTAATGTTGATTTATTTTGTTTTATAATTGTGTCTTTCATTTTTCTATTCTTTAATATGTAAAGCACTTTGAGCTACTGTTTGTATGAAAATGTGCTATAGAAATAAATGTTGTTGTTGTTGTTGTTTTTAAAGTGAAAATCTTATTGGAGATCAGAATGAAGCATCACAGCCAGCAAGCAGAACAAACACTGCGGTGGTTAAAGCAGTAAGTCTGTGCCATCAGGGCTATGTCACACAGCTGGCTGCCACTTTGACTGATGTCAGTAATCGAGTGTGTAAAAATGTCTAAAGCTCTTCACTGGACTGGCGTCGCAGGTCTCTCTGAGTAGTCTAAGAAAATGGAGTCAAATTCTAAGAGAACTTTAGTTCCTTTCATTTCAGACAGTGAACTTAAATTAAGAATATGGCAGCACTTCAGATATTAAAAAGTAACAAGGAAAATAAGACACAAAAAACGGATGATGAGTGCTAACAGACCATACAAATACACAGCCACATGGTAGGCACGCGCGGTATGTCTTTATAAATCACAATGTATGGAATATGCCATAATATTAATAAGAGAATGAAAATGCGTGAAGAGAGTAAGAATGGCCACCAATGCAGAACTGAACCATTATAAAGAGTGGCTGGATCTCCGCACTTCAGGGTCATCTTCAGCTCCATGTGACTCTGTCATGGTGAACTGAAGATGGTGAAGAGCAGGGGGTTGGGTACAATGCCAGTCACATGACAGGCAGGGTGGAACGAACAGCAGTGTACCTGACCTGGCCAATGGAAACTGGCTTGTGAATTGTGAAATGTAACTTCAGAAGGAGGTTAGGAAACACTGGTTAGACGTAATTGGGCCAGCTCTACACACAGAACTGGATATGGAACTGGACTACTTGGTCAAGGGTGGCATCTCTCTCCAATTCTGGACCTGACCACAAGGAAGGCCTCAGGTAAGTACGGGGAGAACCCAAAGCTCCCAGATGGATTTGTGGAGTATGGGACTGAATGAATGAATCTTTTGTATTTTTATTACTTTGTTGCTCATAATTTAGCACTCAGTTCCATTTGGATCTTTTGGTTTCTTCCACCAAATCTTTCAGTAACTTTGTCATTCAGGCAGTTCATCCAATTATGGTTTTGGAGGTAATGAACGTTTTAATTTTATATTAGATAACTACACAACGGACTGTCAGAGGGAGACACCTAAAGGAGCCAGGCAGGGGTCTAAGCTTGTATGAATCAAAAGCCAGATCAACAAAACAAAGCCAAACTGAAAGCTGCCATTTAAAAGAGGCAGAAGTTCAAATTCTAACACCTATCTTTTGGCCTTTCCCTAAGTAGCGCCATTCCTTGTTAATTTGAGCGTCTTCAGTCCAAAGAATGGGTGTTTGTATGTGGGCACTGCCATCTTTTAAAATGACAGTGTGATGGCATCACTCTCCCAATCCTGTGATGGTGGTGAAAATGATGGAGAATGTGAGCAGCCACCATAAAATAAGGGTCTAATAACATTACCGAAAAAACTAAAAATTAAAATAAAAAGTTAAAGTTAAAACAGGCAAAGTAGCACACCACAGATGAAACAAAAATCAATCAGTTGAATGTCCAATAGCAAGATAATAGGCAGCAAGTCAAATCAGGTTGTTGTTTTACCCATGTAGCTGTGTTGTTTTATGTAGCTGGTAATTAAAAGATCAATTTTATCCATAAATAATTGTGCTTTGCCAACCTGAGACCAGGCTCAGCACACACTATTTGAACATCTGCCATGCTGTGAGATTTGTTAGTTTCAGACTCTAGTAGGCGTGCGCCTTTGACCACAGACACAAGCACCATGGAGCTCATCTGGGGGCCTTCATCCACAATCATCAGTGACATCTCAGCTCCTAGTGTACAGTTGTGTGACGGCGCGGATCGGTTCCAAGCCTCTGGTTGCACTTTTGGGAGCCTTTTGAACCCACCATCGTCAATAACGTAACTGGATGGGCTATGCCAAGTGAAGACACATACACAATTAACAAGGGATGGATTAACAAGAGCAGTTGCTTTTATTAATAACAACCCAAAGCAAAACAGTGTCCAAAGAAACAGAGCAGTGCTCTGCTCCATGCGTATAAATGATCCATTTTAAAAGAGTGCTTCTGTGGAGGTTAAAATCCAGAATAACTTAATCCATGACAAAATCCATAAAAACAAGGTTACAAACAACATGGCCATTCTGTTGTTAAAAATCGGTGAGCCTCTGTGCCCCTTTAAAACTGACGTCTCCTGGACTCGCCCTTATCGAGCCTTACATGCTGAGGAGAAGTCCACCAGCAGGTGCAGACTCCCTTCTACTCTGGTCCAGGTCTTCATCTGTCCATCGTGGGGCTCCCAATCCAGACATTGCTCCTCCTATACCCTTCCTTTCTGCTGCTGGATCGGTCACTTGTCAGGGTTCCTAGTGTGTAGCCATGAGGCGCCCACTCAAGACCTTGCTCTGTCCTCCCACCACTTCCGATTCCTGGCTTCTCCTGGCACTAGTTGCTCCTGGTCTCTCTAATCGCTCAACAGGAGTGACCCGACCCCATTGTGTGTTAATCAGCTCACTCCTCCTGGGGCTCACACACCCGCCTGCCTGATACTATCTCTCTCTCACACCAGCTCTATGCCCCTTTTTACTTTCGTTTTCCTTTTTTTTCTTTTAACCTCCATCTTTCTTTAGCTTCTGTCGTCTTCATTTTCTTTTCCTCTCAGCCCTCACACTTCCCCTTTTAAAGTGAAGGTGAGGTGCAGCTGTGGCAATCACAGGTCCAGGGCTGATTAGCCTCGTAGGCAATCCTGCATGTGTCACGAAGTTCATGGGCCATCCTCCTCCACGTCCCGCACTGGAACCGCCATTGCCACGCTACTGTGCCCCACCTGAGGACCTGAGTTACTTTAGTGTTTGTAACAATAAAATATGAAAACATACAAGGGGTGAAGACATTTTTCAGGGGTTGCATACAATTATACACTAGATTAAATTAGATTAGATACAAACCAGTTGTGGTGGATTGCTGGCAGGGGCTCATGCCTGATTCCTTATCTGGTTGGGAGGCCACAGTACTGAATGGTCAAGAATGATGACAGGGTACTCTCTGCCTCAGTGAGAAGATTGGCAGATGCCATCTGAGAAGTGAGTACTCTGGCGTCCCAGTAGGAATGGACCTAAGTGTTTTACCTATCTGGGAGGCCAGTGTAGTAGAGGATCAGAGGGAGATGACTTATTCGGGCCATTGGCTCCCTGAAATGCTAGGTGGCAGCATTCTTGGGCTGCAGTACCCATATGGGCACCTGCAGGTCTTACTGGGAGCTGCAGTCCTGTAGAGCAGCCCTGTTGGGTTCTGTAGGTTTAGCCATATAGCACAGCAATAGAAGACAGAAGTACAGATGCCAGGACAGCATACTAACAAAACTAGGAGAGCTGCATACAAACATGCACTCTGCAGCATCTTCATCGCCAGTGTAAGATCACTTCCTAATAAAATAGATGAACTATGGGTACGTTTATCATTGGAACCCATTCAAGACAGTGACATGGTTATTATTTGTGAAATTTGTCTATAGCCAAGTACCCATGATGCAAGTATTGAGCTAGTGGGCCGCTCATTTAACCATAGTGACTGAAACAAGGATTGTGGTAAGAGTCACAGTGGAGGAGGACTGAGCATTTACATTAAGAGTAACTGGTGTACTGACACAGCTATTATTGATAAGTTCTGTGCTCCTGATCTGGAGTTTCTTAAGCTAAAGTGTAATTTACTGGAGGAGATCTTTGTTGTTGTTACAGCCATTTATTCCACCAGATGCAAATGCTAACAGAGCACTTGGCTGTTTGTTAACCGCTATTGGCACAATGCTTACCCAGACGGGTTTATTATCATAGCTGGTGATTTTCCTGATTTTGGACTAATGTGAAGTCTAATAGACTTTGATCACACAGTCCCACACCGAAGATGAATTCATATAATACCACAGCTCCTCTCAGTCACCCTGTCATCTGCTTTCTCCAGGTCCACTAAGATGCAATGCAACTCCTTCTGGCCTTCTCTCTACTTCTCCATCTGCACCCTCAGAGCAAACATCACATCTGTGCTGCCAGAAGAAGATCAGGAAGCACCTAGAGCACATCTGGGTGACATATAAAAGAAGCTGCCTCACTCCACTTGAAGGCTGGAGAGGGGTGGAAGAGGACGGATCTTTCCTGGGAGGAGTTGTAGGCGGCAGAGAGGAGGGAAAGAAGTGTAAAGGACTGTTTTTATGGTGATTAGTGCACTGTGTCATTGTGTGGTGCAATAAATGTGTGTTTTGGGATATTCTGTGTGTGCCTGTTTGTGTACGGGTGCGAACCTTACACACACACACACACTAGGGGGCTCTGTCCTCTGCTTGCTTTGCTCGCCAACCCCAATTTCGCTACTTGCTAGCGGATCTGCCTCGCATATGGGGAAGCGGATATACAATTTAAATAGATTGTTATTTTCATGGGAATTGTTACATATGCATAATAGACCTAACTATTTCACATTATGTGAATAATTGACCATAGTAAAAAATAGTAAAACGTAATGAATTGAAATAAAATTATGTTTCATGTTGCATTAGAGGGATCTGTTTCTACATAAACGAAGGTTGGTGTACAGATGCCACAGTGGCAGTGGCTGAGACAGCGTGTCCTTAAAGCTGTATACCGATAATTCTCTTTCCGATCAGCTGCTGCTGTGATTCACACTCAGATACAGTGATATACACGTAAATACTCCGAGTCGTGCAGTGAGAGTAATATGGAAAAAGATGATCCGCTGTGGCAACTCCTAACGGGAGGAGCTGAAAGAAGAAGAAGAAGAAGAAGGAGAAGTGAGCAACGCTAAAGCAGTTATGGTATTTGGAATACTATGGCTGTTCCCTGGACCATTATATTGTTACGAGTTAATTACAATCAGATGCATTACACTAATAAACAATATGCGTTAGTTTCTGTGTATTTATAAAGCCATGAAAATAAAGAGTAACCACACAGGAACAGTAGCATTGCTTTGACGCTGGGTGCCGCCAGTCTGCAAAACCGAGTGGAGAACTTGCGTACGACAAGGCTTGAGGTACCGTGGAAATGTGCGTGGCTTTACACCAAGTGTAGGTTTTATACATCGCGATTTGAACGTGGAAAAGTTCTTACGCAACATTTCAGTGCGTACGCACCGTTTATACATGAGGCCCCTGGACTCCTTGCTCATTGTTGTTGGTGATTTTAACAGAGCAAACCTCAGTCAGGAATTGCCAAAATTCAGACAGCATATTAAGTGTCCTACCAGGCACAAAAACACACTGGACCACTGTTACACCATATTAAAGGATGCCTATCGCTCTGTCCCCTGTGCTGCCCTGGGACTCCCTGACCACTGTTTGGTTCATCTTCTCCCGACTTACAGGCAGAATTTAAGATCTGCAAAGTCTGTGGTCAAAATGGTGAAGAGATGGGCCAACAAGGCTAAGCTGGAACTACAAGCCTGCTTTGACTGAACTGATTGGAGTGTTTTTGAGTCTGCAGACCTGGACGAGCTCACAGACACTGTGACATCTTATGTCATTTTTTGTAAGGATATGTATGTGCCCACAAAAACGTTTCGCACATACAACAACAACAAACCTGGGTTTACTGCAAAACTCAGGCAGCTTCGTCGGGCTAAGGAGGAGGCCTACAGAAGTGGGGACAGAATCCTGTACAATCAGGCCAGAAACACATTGACAAAGGAGATCAGAGTAACAAAGAGGTGCTACACTGAAAAGCTGGAAAATAGGTTTTCAGCCAATGATCCTGCATCAGTGTGGAGAGGACTGAAAGATATCACTACAGGAAGCCATCCCTTACCCCATACTGTAGAGAACCATCAACTGGCCAACGATCTGAATTTGTTCTATTGCAGGTTTGATAATCCCTCTTTTACATCTCTCACTTTCGCCGACCACAATATACTTCCAGCATCTACTACTATGCCCCTGTCCCTCCTCACTGACACCATACCTGCATTCAGGATCTATGAGGGGGATGTGAGTCACCTCTTCAGGAGACAGAAGATTAGGAAAGCACCATGTCCAAATGGTGTGTCACCCTCCTGTCTCAAAGTTTGCATTGATCAGCTGGCCCCCATATTTACACAGATCTTCAATAGATCCCTGGAGTTATGTGAAGTTCCCTCCTGTATCAAGCGCTCCACAATTGTCCCGGTTCCCAAGAAAACCTCCATCGCAGGGTTAAATGACTACAGGCCTGTTGCCCTGACGTCTGTGGTCATGAAATCCTTTGAAAGACTGGTGTTGACCTACCTGAATGACATAACAAGTCCTCTGCTTGACCCCCTACAGTTTGCTTATCGAGCAAACAGGTCAGTGGATGATGTTATGAACATGGGACTGCAATACATCTTGCAACATCTCAACTCTCCAGGGACATATGTTAGGATCCTGTCTGTGGACTTCAGTTCGGCATTCAATACTATCATTCCAGAAGTTCTTCACACCAAACTCACTTGGCTTACTGTACCAGTCCCCATCTGCCAGTGGATTACAAAGTTCCTGACAGATAGGAAGCAGCAAGTGAGATTGGGAAAAACCATATTAAGTACACGAACAGTCAGTACTGGCGCACCCCAGGGATGTGTCCTCTCCCCTCTGCTCTTCTCCCTCTACACAAATGACTGCACCTCAAGAGACCCGTCTGTTAAACTCCTGAAGTTCGTAGATGATATGACAGTCATTGGCCTCATCAAGGATAGTGACAAGTCTGTATACAGAAGAGAGGTCGAACAGCTGGCCCTCTGGTTCGGTCAAAACAACCTGGAGCTGAACAAGCTTAAAACTGTGGAGATGATACCTCTCATACTATTCAACAGTACTGTGTCTGTCATGGAAAACTTTAGGTTTCTGGGATCCTTAATCTTCCAGAATCTGAAGTGGGCACCAAATATAGACACAATTGTCAAAAAGGCCCAGCAGAGGTTGTACTTCCTGTGTCAGCTCAGGAAGTTCAACCTGCCTCAGGCTCTTCTCATCCAACTTTACTCTTCAGTAATCCAGTCTGTTCTCTGCTCGTCCATCATGGTCTGGTTTGGTTCAGCCACAAAACTGGACAGAAACAGACTACAACGGACAGTCAGGACTGCAGGAAAAATCATTGGTGCTGATCTGCCCTCCATTCAGGTCCTATACAGATCTTGAGTCAGGAAACAGGCAGAAAACATCATTGCAGATCCATCACACCCTGGTCATAATCTTTTTCAACTACTTCCCTCTGGTAGGTGCTACAGAGCACTGTATGCTAAAACTACCAGACACATGAACAGTTTCTTTCCACAGCCTATCGCTTTCATGAATACTTAAGTTAATCTCACAGCATCAGAGATAATACTTGTGCAATAAACCAGTCAATAACCATTGTACTGTACTGGTCCCCATGTGTATACAATGTAACTGCTTATCTTATTTCATTATTCTATATTCCATAGTTTGTATTTATTCTGATTTTGCACTTTACACAATTGCACTATAGTCTTTTGCACATTTCCTACATACATGTAGATATGTATATACAAATATATATTTCTTTCTTGTATATGTAGAAGTGTTACTTTGTGACAGTTGTATACACAAATATACATGCACAGAGAGCAAGGTAAAACCGGAGTTCAATTCCTTGTATGCGTACATATACTTGGGCAATAAAGCTGATTCTGATTCTGATTTGTTGCATTGTTTTTGTTCTGTTTGGCTTTGAAATTAACATGAAAATACTTTTTAAACTTACACTTACACTATAAAAATTCAGTAAAAACTGTTTTTTGAATGAACTTTCTGTCAATATTGCTTTGAATTTTGATTTCGTGTTTAGAATTTCATCGTGATAATGCAATGTATATCTGCCCGTGAGTGAATTTTGTTTCTTTCTCTCTAATAAAAAAACTGACTTTTTAGAATGTTTGTCCCTGTGATTTGTTAATTGCCATAGCAAAAGCTATTCTAGCAGGAACATTTTAATACAAATGGCATATCAAGATCTCTTTTGGTGTCTAATGTCATTAGTGAAGATGTACTACATTACCTTTCTTGTCATCTGTTAAAAGTTTACATGTCAGAATTGTTTGACTAATTTTCAATACAACTAATCTTGTCCTCTTGCATAGCCCATCACTCAGATATAAATTAAACAATAACATTATGATACGTCCTTCTTTCAACAGTAATTTGTCCAGTGGAAGACCAGACGGTTTTAACAGTTGTAGATATTCTTCATGATATTGTAAGTTGATGTTTTCATCTTCCGCACCATCACCACCAACTGTTTCAGCAGAGTCTATCGATACGTATTTAAACAATTCACCATCTAATTGAATGTCAATCTTCACATAAATTTGTTTGACTTCATCTTTTTTCTGTGCTAGGATTGCCCGTGTACTCATTTCTTCTGTTCATAATCCTTTGGGATGAAATTCTTTAATAAGATTTGGACATAATACATCTTTAATTGGGAACCTAGTGAGGAAAACGTAAAAATACATAAGAGCTGAGAGCACAGGAACTGAGTCTGATAAAGACATTCACATAAATGAGAGGTGAGAAGACTGTGGGTGTGGGCCATGAACCAGAAATGGTGGAGAGGAGGGCGAGAAATAAATACACACACATATAAAAGCTAATGTTGATATTGATATCTGCAGATAATTTTAATATTAAAATTATTTGGGCTTGAGTTTAAGTTTAACATTAAAGAATTCAAGATTAGTTATCCGATTTAAAAGTAATTTATAAGACGTCTTGACAGATTTTTGTAACTGAAGCTCTTAATTCATGTTTGTTTTCGTTGTTTTTCTCAGTATGTCTTTTCTCTTTTCACACTTGAAATAAACAATTGTCTATTAAACATCTTTCATAAACCGGATTCTTAATCAGAGCAATTTTCAACTAAAGGAAATGTTTACTTGTATACTTAAAAGTAAATTTAAGAACATGTACTTTGATATTTTTACTTGAGTAAATATGATTAGTGCGTACTTTGACTTTTACCAGAGTATTTCTACAGATGAGGACTGGCACTTTCACTTAAGTACTGCATTTCTGTACTTCTGCCACCTCTGCAATGTGTATATCTTTAAATTGTCAGCTGTGCTCTGCCTTGATACTCACCTCTCTGTCTGTCTGTCTGCTGATCGCTGCGATCGTGATGATTCTCTCCCTCTGTATTACTCTATTTATTCATTTATGCTTGTTTTTAATTGAGATTTTAATTTATATTTAATCAAAAATAAATACATTTTTGTATTAGTGTGACATACTTGGAAATCTGAGGACAATGCTGAATCTTTTAAATGTATGGATACAGAGGAACCTCACTGTTTTTCTTTTTATTGTCATTTTCTGTAAGTTTAAATTGCTTGGGTCAACTTGACATCATTAATTTGAATTTTAAATATATAAATCTGGAATGTTTTCTTCTTAAAGTGTAACAGATTGATGCATCGCCACGGATCATCTAAACAGGTTTGAACCCCCCCACCCCCTTGGTAATTTTGCAAAAGCTAGAATCAGCCCCAGTTTAAAGTAACGTATTTGCATAAACTTGTCAGGGCAGGACTTCATTTTTCAACTGTCAGCTCAGCTCACACCCTAGGTGCTTTTAGTTGACAAACATGCAGCTTTATTCCTCTGCACCATTCTTATTTTACACTCTTAAGAATATCGGTGCCTGTGTGGTTCTTCAAAGCAATGCCACAGGGGAACCATATTTGGTTCCCAAAAGACACATCCACATGAAGGTTCCAGAAAGAACTTTTATTTATTTAGATCCCTAACAGGCTGCATACAGTAAATCACCAAGAACAGCTGCTAACAGATCTGTGAAATACCAATGGCACGTAATTTTAAAAGAACTCTCAGCCCATACAAAGCACAGGCTAAGTTCAGGCTTTCTCCTTATCAATCGGGGTCATTTTTGCTAAATCGCCTGTAATTCGACCTCTCCAAATTAGAATCATTGCTGTTATTGAACTATCTGGAGTATAAACACGTTTGGTCTCTTTGTAAAGGTCACATTCTCTAGTTTCACCCTTAGTAGTCAGAATCACTGTAGGTGTGACTGATCAAAAGTTATGCACATTAGAACTCACAAAAAAACAAATTTTTTTGTTCTCGCCTAAGTTTTTTTATGAAAATAAACGAAAATAAAGCTGCAGTAGGTAGGTGGGGACAGAA
This sequence comes from Polypterus senegalus, assembly GCF_016835505.1. NCBI lineage: Eukaryota > Metazoa > Chordata > Cladistia > Polypteriformes > Polypteridae > Polypterus > Polypterus senegalus. The sequence continues at coordinate 1,949,863 of NC_053154.1, read as the reverse complement.
ACACACTATGTACCAACAGAATAACTTGTTGACTACTCAAATTTCAAATTTGAAAAGAATACCTGTAAAAATGACATTTTTACACCAGTTTTTATGTGGGCATGCCCAGGGGGTTTTTAGAGGGACCATTATCCACATTTTGGAACGTATGTTAAAAGTGTAATAACTTTTGAATGCTTCAACCCACAGATATCAATGAGGGCTCTACTGAACGCTTACACCTAAAGGAATCTATATCTACATACAGTGTCACTCTATTAGTTATGGAAATTCATGTTCCATAATAAAAACAATAAAAAATACACATTTCTATGTAAAAATAGTCAATACAAGTTATGGGCCAAAAATATATTTATATTTTTTATTTTTTACTTTTTTATAAAATGCACACAAACTATATATATTTCTTTTACAAACTATTACAACACAGCTCAGCGTTTTTCCATGTGCCACTTGATGGCAGCAATCACTAGCAAGCAGAAAGCACAAGGGCATGGCACATGTCGCTCTCTGCCATTAGACGTTTCCTGGGCCGGTTGAATACTTTTGCAATGCGTACATGCATCTATTATTTAATCGAGCGTTTATTTACGTTTAAACTTCTACTTTTATTCATATTTAAAATGCGAAAAAACTTGGCAAAATCACAATAAACAACCACACACCAACTCTGCAGACTGGCACAAATGCCACCTTCACGCAGCTCCGATCATTTTGTTTACAAGTTAGTATGGCAAGTTACATATCAAAATGCTCGGCTGCTCATTGGCTGTAAGTTTTGAGTGTCAGTCACAGTGTCCAATCAAACTGGTAGATTCTACCAGAGTTCAGAGCTATACGTCATCCTCCAAGCTTTCTGTGACACTGGTTGGCTATACGAGGTGCCAGTCAACCCCAGACTCGTCGTAATTGGCCAACTTAGGTGTCTTTCTGAAGCTAACACTTCCGTGTTTCATGCGGTAGCATGGTTATCGCCGACAGAAACAAATTACGTCTAATATGAGCAATATAAATGAAAAAAAATTACGTAGGTGGTCTTAAGTTATGAAACGTTTTCTGGAGTTTTTGTCCCTTTGAGGATATATCGTGTGTTTTGGACCTAAATCGTTTTACCGGATTATATTCGCTGGAGCCTTACAGACACAATGGGATCAATACTGCTCGGAAATATTGATGTTTGACTTGCAGGGGGTCTTCAAAGGTAGGCACAGTCAACTCTTAAAAGTATGTACTTCTCTGTAAAAAAGGCTTTAGTGTCAGTGCTGTGGTTGTTGTGTGTCAAAATGGTTTATATCATCGGAAAGACGAGACTTTGAAATTTCATTTGATGGGTAGGGTGTCGAGATGCATGGCAGATGGGCATGCACACATTACTGTAACGTTTTTAAAACGCTTAATTGTCCCGGGACCGGCACGGGTGCGCGTTAAGAGGTTAAGAGTCCTTTTGGGTGTCCTGTAATACATTAAAGATTTCTATTTTCCTGCATATTTGGAAGTTCTTCAAAGCACAAAGAACCGACTCCAGAATCCCCTCATAGAAATGGTGATCGGTCAAGCAATGGGACTACAATGAAGCACACAACCCAAGAAAGAGCCATAAAATGCCATTAAGAGCGCAGTGATATTATTGCGGGCACCGCCTCATTATGTCTCTCACTCGCACGCCTTTATTTCCTTATCTAGCAGGTCCCATGACTGACACTCGCCTGTCATCCCTAATCGTTTTATTCGCTTTACTTCTTTAATAAGCTCATCGCGTGTTTACACAGATCATTGTGGTCCTGCGTGTGGCTAGTGATGGGTCGTTCTTGATTGATTCGTTCATTTTGAATGAATCTTTAATGTGACTCGGGAAGAACGAATCATCTCGTGGGAGTGATTCGTTCAGTCGTGCATGCGCATTTCCTATAGTTCCTAACTTCCTATAGTTTCTGTATTGGAATACGCTTAACCAACTCAGTCTGAGCCGGAAACAGAATTGATTAGTTCATCTCTCAAGTCTTAAGGTTTGAGTCGTTCGTTCATCACGTGACAGCCCCATAAGCTTAACCTATGCAGTCTGAGCCAGAAAGATAATTGATTAGTTCATTCCTCGAGTCTTTCGAGTCGCTCATTCTTTTGTCACGTGACCACTTACCGGCTCAGTACCTCAGTCAAATACTAACGTAAAATTCCATTTGTTGTATGTTGGATCATATTTAGAAATTTTCATAAACTTATCAAAAATATCTAAAACACATTTTCTTAGATAAAAAGGTCTGTCAATTTCTGTCACTATTATTTTGTTACTGTTTCTTGAGGATCTGTGGTGTGTTATTTTATAAATAAATAATCCTGTTACAAATAAATTATAGATTAATTATTGTGATCAATATTTGTGTAAGAAGTAGATGTGTTAGACAGGTAACAGGTAAGATTTTAATTATATTTTGCTAAAATCACCACCAAAACGTCATTTACATATATTTATACAAAGTCTACAAATGAGAGCATATTTACATTCATGTCAACACCCCCACTTGCTCTCATATTGTTACCATCATCAGAAAAGAAAAATTAACTTCTATTTACATCAAGTACAATCTTCTGTGTACCTTTAATCTCCAAACATAAATGAGGCAAATTTAATCAACTTAAATGTTGTCGCAGGCTTTGTCATTACATCTGCCACCATTTGTTCTGTTGGGCAATAGATCAAACATATTTTTCCATCATTCAATGAAGTCCTAACAAAATGATATTTTATGTCCACATGTTTGCATCTCTGTCTGCTCACAGGATTCTTTGTCAGTGCAATCGCACCCTGGTTGTCCTCATATATTGTAGGTGGTTCATTCTGGTGCTCATCAATGCCTTCTAATAGCTGCATTAGGTGCAGGCATTCCTGTGTGGTTGCAGCTAAAGCCATATATTCTGCCTCACAAGTAGACAGTGCAACAGTTGGTTGCTTTTTGGTTCTCCATGAAATCAAAGGACCATTCTCATTAAGACTCACACAAAAACCAGTTGTACTGCGCCTGTCGACCACATCAGCCGCCCAGTCCGCATCACTGTATGCATACAGTCTCAGTTTATCATCGTCACATCTCGTGTAACACAGTTCTTTCTCAGATGTGCCTTTTAAATATCTCAGTACATGTTTAACTGTACACCACTGTTCCTCTGTTGGCTGAGTAAAGTACTGAGACAGTTTACTAACAATAAAACTGAGATCAGGTCTTAGTAGTACATGTAGTGAGGTAGATAAGGCTGCCTACAGCCTCTCTGTACTTCCTGACATCCTGCATCATTTCTGCATCACCAGTGCAGCTCAACTTTTGTTCACAGGGTGTCATTCTTGGCTTACAGTGTTGCATATCAAATCTTTCCAAGATTTTGTCCACATACCTCTTTTGTGACATTTTCACACATCCATTGTCTTGCTCAAAATCAATACCAAGAAAATGTTTCAGCTTACCCATGTCTTTCATTTTAATTTTTTCAGTGAGCATTTCCTTTACTACATTCAGTGCGTTTTCATCACTGGCAGCAATAATCAAGTCATCCACCCACACAATCCTGATCACTTTCTCAATTCCTGTTTCCTTTGTATAAACACAATGATCAGCCGGGTTCTGCAGTCAGACCCAGTCAGACACTCATGCAACATTTTGTTCCAATTTCTACCCGATTGCTTTAGTCCATACAATGACTTTTTCAATTTATACACCAGTTAGTTTCTTATTTGTGCCACATTTGACCTCATAACCCTCTGGCTGTTCAATGTAGATTTCACAATTTATTGGTGCATGTAAATAAGCAGTTTTTACATCCATCTGATGTAAGATTAGGTTTTCCTGTTCTGCTTTCTGCATTAGCACTCTGATGCTGGTTATATTGACAGTAGGAGAGAACGTATCCTCGTAGTCAATTCCCATTTTTTGACTATATCCCTTGGCCACAAATCGTGCTTTGAATTTATTTGTCAGACCCATCGACGTCTTTCTTAACTGTATACACCCATCTACCCCCCACTGCTTTCTTACCCTCAGGTAAGCTGGTTAGTGTAAATGCGTCATTATCTTTCAGGGATTGCATTTCTTCATCCATTGCATTACACCACTCCTTTGAGTTTGGTGAATGAACAGCTTCCCTGAATGAGAGGGTTACATTACACATCACTCTGTAGCAGAAATCAATGTTAGACAGAACTTGGTCATCACTCTCTTCTCCCAGTACATAATCATTTAAATAAGCAGGTCTCTTTCTTACTCGGGAGAGGTATTGCTTGGACTCACTAACAGTATCATCTACCTGTGTTTGGTCTGTTCCCTCAGGACTATCTACTGGAACCTGATCCTGGACGTGCCCAGAACTCACACCAGTGTTTTGCCTGGTCTTGCTAACTCTGTTCGACATTTCCAAATCATCAATGTCAGTCTGAGTTTCCCGCTCTATAATAGTCCTAGTCACGAATTTTACTAACCTGTGCTTCTGCACCTTTCCATTTTCAGGATAGTAAATCATGTAAGCCGGACTATTTTTGTCGTACCCAACAAAAATTCCCTTCTCACATTTTGAATCAAGCTTTCTCTTGTCCTGTTTATAGGCATAACACACTGACCCAAACTTTTGCATCCTAGAGAGGTCAGGGCGCCTTCTCGTCAGCATAAAGTAAGGTGTTTGTTCTGTACGCCTGTTGAAACATCTGTTTCTTATTACAGCTGCCGTCTGTACTGCATATGTCCACAAATCTTTTGGTAATTCACCCTCTATCAGCATACACCTTGTCATGTCAAACAATGTCCGCAATTTCTCTCAGCAGTACCATTCTGATGGGGCGAGTATGGAGCTGAGGTCTCATGTCTAATCCTATTTCTGCTGAGTAGTGCCTGGTAATTCTTCCCTGTGAATTCTGTGCCGTTGTCTGATCTAAGGCATTTAATGTGCCCATATGGGGCAGTATCAGCAAGAAATTTCTCTGTTGCAGATGTTGTGTCACTCTTATTTCTCAAAAAGTACACAAAAATGGTACTGGAAAAATCATCAGTGAACGACAATGCAAATCTGTACCCATCTTTAGACTCTGGGTCTATTGGTCCAGCAAGATCAGTGTGCACCAACTCAAGAGCTGTTTTGGCTCTTACATCTGGCTCTCTGTTACGTGTCTGGACAAATTTTCCCTGGATACACACCTCACAGTGCAGTACTGATTTGTCTGCTTTACCTTTGATTGTCATACCATTTACAACTCCCTGTAATTTCTGAATGTCATCATAATTACAATGCCCCAAAATATCATGCCATGTCTGCATGTCATGACAGCTCTTACTTACATTGATCATCACATTTATCATTTGCTGTTTGTAAACAGTATAGTCTGTTATGCTCATGAATATGGAATTTTGTACCGTCTCTGTGTTGAAGGATGTCTTTTCCTTGCTTAAAGATAATAGTTGCTCCGTTGGAAGTAGCTGCTTTCACAGAAAAGATATCCTGCGGTAGGAGGGATGTACAGCGCCTGTCTCAACGCCGTGGCGTGGCGCTGTCCTCTGCTGTCCATCAAACAGATCTCTGCATCACCTCTGCGCTCCGCGACTCCATAGCACCTCGTGCCATCGGTCAGCTCTACACAGTGCGTCTCGGCTTGGAAACTATCGTCGAATGTCTTAAACTTTGGTATATTCGTGACGATATGTGAGGTTGCCGCTGTATCGACCATCATACCAGTCATATTCATGTCGTGTCCTGGTTGGACCCCCACGCTTCTGTCGCTCATTTGGAATGCATATTCCTTGCCGCTCATCTCCTCTGAAACTTGTCTCGCGTTGTTGCGTCGCTGTTTCCGTCTGCAGTTTGTGTCTCGGTGTGTGGAATTTTTACACCAGCTGCACCATTGTTTGAGTTGACATGCTTTTGCCTTGTGTTCTTTTAGACCACATCTGAAACACACTATATCCGTACTCTCGGTTCCCGGTCACTTTCGTACTCACCAAGCAGGTTTCAGCACGCGGTTGTATTCGCTTTCATCCGTTGTCGTCGGACGTTGTGGCGCGCATCTTTTCAGTGTCTTTATAACTCCGTAATTTAATTTTAAATTCCGCAAAAGGAATGGGCACTTCACTTTGCGTAATATGGATCGCAAATGGTTTGAATGATTCTGGCAGTCCCTTTAAAACCATTGCTATTAATAGTCCATCGCTCAATGTTTCGCCTGCATTTCTTAAAGCCGTGATGGCCGTCTCTGCACGTATGACATACTCAGTCACACTTTCGCTACTTAACTTTTGGAGTGAGGTCAGTTCTGTGTATAGGCTAATTACACGTGGCTTTCCTTTACCTGCATAATAGTCTCTCAGAATCTTTAACGCTTTTGTCCATCGTCCGCTGCTTCTCGCATCACCAGCGATAAACTCTTATCATCGAGGAACTGGATTAATTCTGCATATGCCTCCGCATTTTTCTCCTCGGCATCGTCTTCGTCGGCTGCAGGCTCTTTTAAAATTGTATCTTTCAGACCTTGCAACCGAAGATGGCCAAAAAATTTTGTCTCCCACAGCTCATAGTTCTTTTCATCTCCATCAAAAATTAGCCGAGACCATCGACTACTTGACTCGGCGACCCGTCTACTCATGGTTCTAGTATATCACACAAACTTTCACCGGACATGCGGTACGTTGTGATGTTTCTTTTGGCGAGTAAAACAAATACTCTGGGCCCATAACCTGTTAGCAGAAACTAATGCCACAGCAGTTCTGGCGTGTAAAGTAATAATACTAGACCAAATATATATATAATTCTGGAGGAATGAAACACACATGGAAGCGTTCAGTCTCAGGCATACAAAAACTCTGAAAAACTTTATTAACAAACTTAGCTCAGTACTGCCACCCTTTGGTCACCACCAAAACGTCATTTACATATATTTATACAAAGTCTACAAATGAGAGCATATTTACATTCATGTCAACAGACTCAAAGGTCCAAGTCGGTAAAATGATCCGAACTTCCCATCCTATTGTGGACTCATCAGCTCACTAAATTCACAATTTCAATCATTCTGTGTTTTCTGAAGATCATGAAAGTGGCATGACTGGCTTACCTGCAGCGACCGCGTTCATGCGCAGTCCTGCCTCAAAAGTTTAAATCTCATGAATCAGCCGAAGAAGAGTGAAGTTCCATAAATGACAGAAAGGGCGGCGATTGATGTGTAAGTGTCCAGCTAAAGTCGCTGCACCTTCATGCACGTGAGCTCCGCTGACTGACTGACTGACTTACTCACTCACTTTCCGTTTCGCAGGAAATTTAATAAGGCCGATCCCGTACAATCAGGCTTCCTCTGGGCAGACTTCTCCGAGGCAGAGCCAAGTCTAATGGGGATCTGCCTCTTGCCAAGTCTGCCCACAGGAGGCCCGATTGTATTCGGCTGCAGGGCTGGGTGGTACGGGACCGTGGTTACTGAAACCAGACGGACTTCGAATGACTCATACCAAGCATGCAGGACGCCTGGCACAACCCCCTCGGATCTGCACGCCGACCTTTATTTCCTGCTAAACAGAAAGTGTGTCGTCAGCGGAGCTCACCTGCATGAGGGCGCAGCGCCTTCAGCCGGAGATTTACAAATCAATCCCTGTCACTTATGGAACTTCACTCATCGTCAGCTTACTCGTGAAATTTAAACTTTGGCGACAGGACTGCACGTGAACGCTGCAGATAAGTCGCTGTTTGTTTACTTCAGAAAATCAACACAATGACGGAAATCGTGCATTTAGTGAACTAACCAATCGACACGCAGGACTACAAAGATCTGAGCAAACACGTAAGGGGCTTATTAAGAAATAAAGTGAATGAAACAATTAGAGACGACAGACGACTGTCAATCACGCGACCTGCTGGATCAAAGCACCGCTTTGAGGCTTGTTTCAAATGTCACGTGATTTTGAGGCACGCTAGCGTAATAATGTGATCGATATATGCGCAGTCCAAGTAGATATTGCTGCAGACTGGAGTAAAATTGGCGTGAATATCATTTTCGACTTCAGCCAATCATATATTAAATTTGCGAATGTCTGGCACTGATCAGCCAATCAAAACTTTAAATATCGCGATCAATCACCTTTTTAGTTGACAAATCACTAGTCGTGTTATTTGTCATTCATGCTCCACTTTAGCCAATTGCCTTATGGATACGTAAAAAGAAACGTGGGAGTCATTTCTAAAGGTGGGCAGTCAAGATAAAGTGACTGTAAGAGACGGAGTGTATATTCGTAAAATACATCTGCGACGATAGTCTACTAGTGCCAGTATCTTACACTATATATAGCAATGTCGAGTGCATTATTAAGACTGCAGTATATTTTTACCACCGTCATTTATGATTAGTGGTTCTGAAAAAATAATGATAATAAAAGTTTGGAAATGAGATATTTATCGTTACTAAATAACGTCTGAAGAAAATTTAAATGAACATAACAATACAAATTTGTGTCCGCCTAATTTTAATGAATTGACATGGACTTAAGTGTGGGCTCTACTTGATTGAATCAGTCAGATTAAAACAAATGTTTGACTGTTGTTGTTTACTTGAATGTCCAAATGAAATAGTCGTCAAGTCACCATAAAGACGGGCTATAAACGTATTACAGTTTTAAACGTTGAATAAACTGTCAGAGTTAAATCTTTACTTCTATAATACACAGCTCTAAAATGTGTTTTATTACTTTCATTACTATTTATTTATCCACGTTTATTTATTTAAGTATTCTTAATATTCCATTGTCCCTCCTTCTGCCCACAGATCAGCCTCAGTTCTTTGTTTGCTGATGTGTGTTAAATTTTCTGCGCTCTTCATGTCTGTTCTCAGCACACCAGCAGCTCCAGTGAGTTTCTTGCCTGTGGATCTCGTATTCAAGTTTACTTTTTAGCTGTATTATGATTATAAAATATTACAAATCACATACTTGACACTTTTACGTTCAGGTCTCAAGGAAGGGACAACATTAATAAAGCTGGCAATAAAATTGTGACTTTAAAGAATCCATTGGCTGTCTCTACATGTTATCAATGTTAAATGTAAGAAACACAGTTATCATAGTACTAATAGTCACTTTTCAATTATTATTATAATGAAGTTTACTATGTTAAATGATCTGTGAAGAGCAAATATTATGCCTTTAAAAGAGTAATAATTTTGCAGTTTTTGTGACTGTGCACCTGTTAATCAAGGTATTCAATTATTTGACTTAATTGGATCTTTATTACTTTTGGGATTTTAAATACCTCTTTAAGATCAACAAACATATGTTTATTATAATACATATTAATTTCCTCCCACAGTCCAAAGACATGCAGGTTAGGTGCACTGGTGATTCTAAATTGTCCCTAGTGTGTGTGTGTGCATGGCCTGCGGTAGGCTGGCGCCCTGCCCGTTTGTTTCCTGCCTTGCGCCCTGTGTTAGCTGGGATTGGCTCCAGCAGACCCCCGTGACCCTGTAGTTAGGATATAGCGGGTTGGATAATGGATGGGTGGATGGATTATATGGCATTCCTTTTCAAAACAAAAGGAAAAAAATAGACAGGGCGTCACATAAACATATTCTCCCCTCTGCCTATTAAATGATAAATTAAAAATCGATTATAAATTGTTAACACAAAGTAAACGAAATCAAAATCGGGAACAACTTAGGGAGAACTGAAACCACAATATACCACAGCATCCACCGCGCTTCTGCCGTTAGAGCCAAAAATGCGGTGCATGCAGGTTGTGAGGTGTGACTCTAATTAACGCCCGTACTACAACAGATTATATTGTTGGTATACTATTAATTATTTACAGGGATCAACTCTTTTTGGGTTACTTATGCAAAAGTTACATTTAGAGATTAAAACTTGACAGATGTTTATTTGTAGTTCATATCTCGTTTATCCTCCATTTGACTCCATCAGGTCCTTGTGGTGTGCTAAACACATCAGCCTATCTTTAGTGTCTCTGAGACTGGAGGAGGAGGCCAGGAGTCCAACTGTACAGCAGGCACTGATGGGTATCAGCATCACAACTGGTAACAAGAGAGAGATGGCAGATATTTCAAGTGGACATCATCCTATATGACTACACAAGCAAACGGCATATTAAGAGCACACAGAGTCTGTATACTCCAGTAGAACTGACCAGACGGCCCTGAAATAATAACCTATACAGCTGTAAACGACTCCACTTTACTGGTCATTTTAGCACACACTACACTGAGTCTGTCAAGTCTGAACCATTAAATCATTCAATCTGAACAGCTGGAAATTTTATTTTGGCAATAATATTTCTGGTAAGGCATTTTTTTTCTTGTTTGTCATAGGTTTATACTGAAAAAGTGGTTTACATTAATGTAGTTTTCTATAGAATTTACAGTACATCCGGAAAGTATTCACAGCACATCAATGTTTCCACATTTTGTTATGTTACAGCCTTATTCCAAAATGGATAAAATTCTTTTTTTTTCCTCAGAATTCTACACACAACACCCCATAATGACAATGTGAAAAAAGTTTACTTGAGATTTTTGCAAATTTATTAAAAATCAAAAAACTGATAAATCCCATGTCCATAAGTATTCACAGCCTTTGCTCAATACTTTGTCGATGCACCTTTGGCAGCAATTCCAGCCTCAAGTCTTTTTGAATATGATGCCACAAGCTTGGCACGCCTATCCTTGGCCAGTTTTTTACCTTTTAAGCTCCATCAGGTTGGATGGGAAGCGTCGGTGCACAGCGATTTTAAGATCTCTCTAGAGATGTTCAATCAGATTCAAGTCTGGGCTCTGCTCTGGCTGGGCCACTCAAGGACATTCACAGAGTTGTCCTGAAGCCACTCCTTTGATATCTTGGCTGTGTGCTTGGGGTTGTTGTCCTCTTGGAAGATGAACCGTCGCCCCAGTCTGAGGTCAAGAGCGCTCTGGAGCAGGTTTTCATCCAGGATGTCTCTGTACATTGCTGCAGTCATCTTTCCCTTTATCCTGACTAGTGTCCCAGTTCCTGATGCTGCTACCACCATGCTTCACTGTAGGGATGGTATTGGCCTGGTGATGAGCGGTGCCTGGTTTCCTCCAAACGTGGCGCTGGCCTTCACACCAAAGAGTTCAATCTTTGTCTCATCAGACCAGAGAATTTTGTTTCTCATGATCTGAGAGTCCTTCAGTTCTCCACAGAGGACTTCTGGAGCTCTGACAGAGTGACCATCAGGTTCTTAGTCACCTCCCTGACTAAGGCCCTTCTCCTCTGATCGCTCAGTTTAGATGACCGGCCAGCTCTAGGAAGAGTCCTGGTGGTTTCGAACTTCTTCCACTTGCAGATGATGGAGGCCACTGTGCTCATTGGGACCTTCAAAGCAGCAGAATTTTTTCTGTAACCTTTGTGGAAACTGAATGTTCTCTTCGTTCCCTTGTACTAATTCATGTCTGAGATGTAAGCTTTACAAAACCATGTAATAGCATGCTTTGTTTTAGCAAACAGAAAAATATTTGTGCAAAGGACTCAAGGTCTGAGCATTCCACACATGAGTCTGCCTTATCACGTTTTCCCTTAGCTTACATCTGAACGCCATAACAAAAGGAGCCAAGAAATCAAGTTTTACAAGGGACATTAAAGGGGCTCAAGGTTTGTGTATAATAAATGTGTTGACTGTTACATTTTATAATGATATTAAATCACGCATTCTAGGGGTATAAAACTGGACCCCACCCAACAGACGGGGTTCAGAAGAGCCCTGACGCTGTCATGTATATTTGATTGTCTGCTTTTCTGAAACTCTTCTCACCGTGACTCTGAAAAATAAAGCTGCTTTATAACCACACCTGCTGTCTGGTCTGAGTTTTCGTCCACAGTTTTGGAGCCCAAGCGTGGGGCAGGAGGCGGCGAGGCTCCTCGTGCAGGATCGTCCAGAGGACTGTGGTGGAGCCGATTCCAGCCGGGTCAGGTCCAGCTTCGGTAAATGTAGGATTGGCCTGCCTTGGGTGTTTCCTGCGTGGGTAGTCCCTGACCTCCTCCTAGCCGATACGAGGCACGACTTGACGGGCATTTCCAGGCAGGTGGACGGAGTCACAGTGAGTAGATCGGGGGATTCCTGTTAGTTGAGTTTGACTGGTGTGCTAAGTAATATTACGAATATAGAAAGAAAAGAATAAAAGCATATGCAAAATAAAGAATAAGAGAGCATACTGTATCAGACCCATAGGAGGGTTCTAGGGACTCACGGAAAGTGACTTTGGGACCCTACGGAAAACGGCACAGTGTGAATGTTAGCTAGTCACCCCTGTGGAAAGGATTAGAAAGGCGAGTGGCACGCTCCTATAATAATTTGAGGAATGGGGTGAAAGGGCGTATTTAGAGAATGTGTGTCTAAATAAACGGGAGGTCGAGTTTTTCATCCGCTGTCTGGTCATACTCTTGTTTCAACGGGTTGCTAAGGTGACGGAGACAATACCCTGGCAGATTGACGCATACAAACCGTCTGATGAAGGGATCGGGGTAAAAACCTCCATATCCTGGACTCCACGGGGCGTATTGATGTAGGATTCTGCTGATGCGAATAAATGGACACGAAGTCACTTGAAGCTGTAATCCGGGATTAGGAGCGGACAGCGGGTGGTTTATCGAGGGCTGAGTCATATTCTGCTGAGATCCTGCCACTCACTATGGGAAAAACAATCAGCAAGCCAGTCAAACAGTCCCCCAAGAGTCCTAAAAAACCTAATGTTAGAAGGATTATTTTCGGGGGATCGCCAGGCTCCTAGTGTGCTGTCGGGATCGAAAGGCGGGTCCCCTAGAAAGCTCATTGAAAAGAAGACAGGATTAGATTAAAAAAAGGCATGTAGAAAGTGGAATAAGGACAGTGCAGGTAGATGGTGTTGTGGAAGGAACGGAGATATGAATGAGATACAGAATTAGAAAAATACTGTGCAGAAATACACAGGGTTGTTGTAATGGAGGTCCTTATCGGATGGATATGTATGACAGATGGGAACTGGTTATTAAAGACCGTACGTTGGAAGCGGCACAGAAATGGAATGAGCTTTAGTTGCTGAACTTAAGAATAGAAAGGAAAAGAAGAGCTGCTTATAGCTTTACAGAAAGTGCAGGCTGATACGGGACCCCAGTCTGAAGGAAGGAGGTGAAGGAGTGATAAAAAAAAAACACCTTTTATATCCAGCGCTCTCTTCCCCAACACTTTACCCACAACCCTTCCACGCCACATTCACCCTTTGCCCCAACGGCTCCTGTGGTTACCGATGCCCCAGTTACTGATGATTTCTTTGATGAACAATATCAGTGCGACCCCTCCTCACTTACAGATCCAGGTGATGAGACTGACGGCCACTTGTTAGGGGCTATGGGAGGCTCTTCTAACTCACACAAAAAGCCCTCCATTTCACAACGTTCTAGAAGCAGACCCTCAGAGATAAGTCCCCTGAAAACCTTACCCCGTTTAAGTCCCCTAAACCTTTAGCACCCACATTTTCATGCCCTTTAATTGAGGTCCCTAACCCCCGACACGATCCCACACAACCCCCAGGAAATGCTAACCCCACTACTGTAATGATACATCGTAACTGGGATATTCAAGAGCTGAAAGATGTAGTGTCCGAATTGCCTGATCCTAAGGTAATCGGTGGGTTGAAGTTTGTGGAAAAGGTGCAGCAACTAGACAACATATATAACCCAGTGTGGCCAAGTGGACCCAGGTGCTACGCAGAAAGATGGGCACCATTTGGGCTACTGTCAATCATGGGCAGCATAATGGAGTACAGTGGCAGTGGAATGAGGCATTTCCTCGTGGACAAAATAATGAGGGTCCTTTCCTTGCCCAATGGGAACCGTGAAAACTGCAATAGCTGCAAAATATAAAAGGGCACCGACTGATACCTTATTTCAGCTGCCAAACAAAAGAAAGATGAGACGGTAGATGAATGGGCACACCACATTCAGGACTTGTTGACAAACCATTCTGGCTTAGACAGCCCAGACAATCGTGCCAAGGCAGCAGTTCCTCCTTTTCTGTCAGGACTTAGAAGTGATATCCAAAATAAAGTACGCACGTCCTGTATTTTGGATGGGAAAGTGCCACTTTTAATGAAGTTAAAAGACAGCGGAGCATGCTGAACGACAGACTAAACAAAAAGAGTCAGACACTCAGACCAAGTTAATTGTGGCACAAATGAATTATTATGCAGGTGGAGCTGCCTCAGGCAGGGGCGAGGACGTGAAGGCGTGGATTTTTGGGGACAGGGGCAAGCCGGGGAGAGGTCGTGGATTTTTACTCCCTAATCCGAATTCTTCGTCTGCTCAGCCGCCTCTCCCCTCAGATCAAGCACCTACACATCTTGCCTGTTACGATGGGACACTTCTGCCGCAATTGCCCACATCAGCTTCCTCCCCCGCCTTCCTTACCTGAACCTGAGGATATTCCTTTCACAGGGACCCCAGCCACTCTTTTCAGTTGCCTTTGCTCACTCGCCATGTGGACACAGATCCTTTATTGACTTTGCTGATGAATTGCACTGAAACTGCTTTTCTAGTCTGCCTCGAACAATACACTGACTGTACTTACTGCTTCTGGACAACCTCATGTTTTGCTGGTGTCTAAACCTCTTCGGGTTCAGCTTCATTTCAGTGGTTCCACTTTGATGCACCGGTTTTTGTCATATCAGCTCTGCCCTGTTAATCTGTTAGGAAGGGATGATGACTAAGCTCTCCCTCTCTATTTCTCTAACCGAACAAGGGTTTTAATGTTCTATTCCTAAATTCCTGTGCCAAACCTCCCCCCACACTAAGCCCTCTTTTGCAGCCTGGACCCTGAACATCTCCTCACACACCATTCTTCTAAAGCCCTACACTCTTATATTCTTTTCCCCACTTGCAAGTCCCCAACACCCTCCACTGCACTGCCCAGTACTTCCCTGCTGAAGTGGACACACCTTGGTTAGAATCTTTTCTCTCTTCAGGTACTAGTCCACAGACCCTTCATATCCCTTGCATGTTTTTCTTCATCCAACAAAGCTGCTACTGTCAGTTCACCTCACATATTCACAAAGCATTTTCTATTTAGGAGATTCAGTTCCCCATGTTTTCTTTAGCCAATCTAGCACCGTTCACTGGGTTGAAATTGGGGAATGGGTGGGACAATGTCTCGATAGGACGGACTGGCTGCATGTTGCTCCGGTATTTTTGATACTTCAGATCATTTGATAACTAAAGATTTTGCTTCAAAATGATTTTTTTATCCGTCATTATGCCATCCCCCTTTTCCTTTTCATTGCAAACTTCATATCCCTCTTGGCTTTCCTCACTTCCCGATGCACTTTGGTCCCAGGGGAAAAATGATTATGGAAGGATAGCACACTGTGAGCCACTGGTGATTTACCCAAAATCATCCTTCCGCCATCGCCCCAGTATCCTCTGTCTCCAGCAGCAGAGGCTGGCATCTCCGCCGTACATTCCGATCTCGTGAAACGTGGAGCAATCATTCAAATTAAACACTCTCCAGTCAACTCCCCCGTTTTACCTGTTTAAAAGGCTGACGGTTCATGGCGTTTTTGTTCAAGATCTTCGACAAGTTAATTCTGCAGTTTTTCCTAGGGCACCTATTGTTACTAATCCTTCCACTATTCTTTCTACGATACCCCGTCCTGTTATTTCTCTGTTATTGACCTTGCTAACGCTTATTTTTGTATTCCTTTGCACCCCGACTCTCAATTCTGGTTTGCCTTTACTTTCCAAAACCGCCGTTGGACATGGACCGTTATGCCTCAGGGATATATGTAGCCCTTGTGTATTGGATAAGCTCTTGCTCAAAATTTAAAAGGCCAGATAAAGACAGTGTATTGATACAGTATGTAAATGATATAATGTGTAGTACTACAGAAGAAGATTGTGCATGTGACATTCAGAAATTGTTATTATTAGTTTTAGCAGCAAATAACCATAAAGTTTCTAAAACAAAACTGCAGTTAATTCAAACAACTGTGAAATATTCAGGTCATGACATTTCTTGTGAAACAAGAGCTCTCTCTCTCTAGCGATCGTATAAACACCATTCAAAATCTTCCTAGACCTGTTACAAAGCAACAGGTTGTGTCTGTATTAGGCATTATAGGATACTGCCGGCAATGGATTTTAAACTTCACTGAAAGAGCACAGCTTTTGCAAACTTTAGCGATCACCCCGATCTCCCCCTTTCTGGTCAGGTGGCATGGAATGATCAAGCTGAGAAGGCTCTATGTGACTTAAAAAAAGTGCCCTACTGTTTGCATGCGTTGGGACTGTTGACTATCTCGTCCATTCATTCTGTTCGTGGACAAAAAGGGGGATATATGAATGCAGTTCTTACACAACTCCATGGAGAAAAACAAAGGCTTAGCCTATTTTTCGGAAAAATTGGATCCAGTGGCTGGGACTTCCAACCTGTCTCAGAGCTGTAGCAGCCACAACAGAGGCCGTGCTAGCCAGTACAGATATAGTGCTCATGAGCCCCTAGTGGTAAGAGTGCCTCACGCCGTACACTCCATTTTAGTACAGGCTAAAATCTCACATCTCATTACTGCTAGGGCAATACACTACCAAAATATACTCTGTACGTTGTCAAATGTTACCATAGAAAGGTGCTCCACCTTAAATCCAGCTACTCTTCTACCAACTGTCATGATGAAATAACTAAGGTTATAAAACCTAGACCAGACCTACAGGAAACAACCGAATTTCTTCAAGTTTAAGCGCGCAGGCAGCTGAGTTGATAGCTCTCACCTGAGCTTGTCAGTTGTCAGAGGAAAAATTGTAACTATCTATACTGATTCTAGATATGCTTTTGGAGTCTGCCATGATCATGGGGCATTATGGAAACTCAGGGGATTCAAGACCAGTACTGGCAAGCCCATTCAGCATAAAAAACTAAAAGAATCCCTCTTAGAGGCCATAATGAAACCATCAAAGCTAGCTGTTGTGATGTGGGATTTTGCATATAACTTGATAAATGTTTTGTATGTCTTTATTTATAATTTAGGCAAACCAAGTGGTGAGAGGTATTCATGTTTGCCTTCCCCCATCCCCCTTTTTACAACTGTCTCTTTGTAATTTTATGACAGGATTTGGGGGGATGTGTCTTAAACCAGTTTGATCTCCCACACAAAGCCAGGTTAGCTTAACATATGGTCTTGGGGGGGTTGAGGTGTTAAATGTACTATTTCTCTCATTGGTCTGAGATATGGCTGTTTGGAATTGGCTTGTCTCAGAGGCCTTTAAGTACCATGATGTCCTATTGGTTCTAGGAATTGGAGAGAACATCTATAAATGTACTTGCTCAACCACATTCTCTCTCTCTGACTGACTCACATATGATGAAGAAGCATCTCTCTTGCTAACCTGTGAGGATGAAGACAACACAATGAAGAGCACAGCTCAGCAGCCATATTGAACAGACATGTGGCTGAAAGCTGAGCACCAACGATGCCTTAACTAGAGACATTTTAAGTAACTGCAAGTCTGTGTGCCACCTGAATTACACATCACCATTTTATCAGGTTGTATGGTTGCCAATATTCAAATGTACTTTGCATTTTGTTATTATTTATGAATATTATCAGTAATACATTATTTTATGTGTAACTTAACTCCTGCTTGTCTTTTTACTACATCTAATTGCCTGAGGTTATAGATATAGAAGGGAAGGTGGGGATAAGTTATATACAGTGGTAAGTCTGTGAGATTAGGTATTCTAAGGCTACATATTAATAATACAATAGGGGACAGTAGAGCAATACATATATTACTCTACCAAGATAAAACAATTGGCGTAGTCGGGCAGGATTTTGGGGTAACCAAGTTTTGCACCCTGTTTGCAAATACTGTTTTGATGTATGTGTTTGTTTATGTATGTGAATTTTAGGGCACCCAGTGTACAAATGCAGTGGAAGTAAAACATTGTTTGGTTGCTGAATGGAATATAACCAACAAAGTGTAGAGACTTCATGTGTGTCACAAGGACACCCGCATGTTTGTTAGTGCTGGTGGTAGTGAGTCCCTAATTAAAGTGCTAGGGAGTGGTGAAAGATGCATGCGTCATTCATACGGCATTTAAGTGGTTAAAGTGCTAGGGAGTGATGGGACATGCATTCGTCATTCATACGGTACTTATTCGTTTAGAATCTTTGTGTATGTATGTGTATGTTTGCTTACAGGGGCAAAAGTAGGCCAACCCATAACGAATTTGGCAAATTGTATTAGAGTAAATTGTAGACTTAGAAATGCCTAAGTTCATTTTAAAGTCAGCCATCTTCCAGTGGAGTGGCAGAGGCAAGCAGGCTAAAGCTAGGAAACCTGTAGTTCAGGTAGAGAAAGCAGAAGCTGAGCTGAGTGTGCCACAAAATGGAAGGGGCTGGAAGGATTAAAAGCAAGAAAACAGAGATCAGGTTTAAAGAAGACAGCTGCTGTTATAAGAGGTTTACTAGCTTGTATTATTGGTAATAAGGAAGATCATGATAAGGAAGAAAATAGCAAAGTGAATGAAAGTGAAAGTTGTGGAATGTTGAGTGAGAGTTTTGAAAGATGTAACAGTTGGTGTGATAATTGTGAAGTGTTAGCATGTAGAACATCCACTGCTAAAGTAGAAAGCAGTGAAAGAAGTGGAAAAAAGAAATGTAAACCGCCCATGGTGAAAGTTAGGGCAGTAACCAGATCGGACTGGAACCCTAAAACATGGGTGGGTGACTTACATGAGACAGATGTGTGCTCAGATAAAGAGTGGGAATGTGAGTGTGAGGAAAAGGAGAGAGATGAAAGGAAGGAAAACAGCAAGGGTGTTTTCTTCCTTTATTCTCCACTGCACCACAATCTCCAAGTAATTCTGAGGCCTGTCCAGTATTTAAAGAGCATGCTACACTGATAGATATTTCACCACTGTTAGGAAAGGTAACCAGTGGCATTGAAATTTGATTTAGGACAAAGAGATCAGATAGAAGGCAGATGAGGTGGTGAGTGTGAATGGCAATTGTTGACTAGAGGGCATGAACTGGATATTGGCATATTGATACTGAGTAAAGAAAGTGTGGAATTAAAACAAAGAACAATGGAAATGAAAGGAATTCAAGTGCTTGTGTGTGAAAGGTCTGAATGTGCTAGTGCAAGAATGGCTGAGTTGGAAAGAAAGTGCACCAGTTTAGGAGTTGGTTTGAATGAAACAGGACAAGCCAAAGAACAAAGGATGGGGGATGGTGCAGCAGGAAGCTCAGACAGGAAGCCAGGAATGCACAGGGGTGTGAGGGTCCTAACAGCTGTGCTAGGGCCAGCAGTAATTAAAAAGCACACACACTTAGGTTCAGTAATTCGAAACCTGACTGACCAGTTGTTAAAAAGACAGCCTATGACTCTCCATGCAATAAAATGGAGAAAAGTGAGCTGGTCTTTAGTAAAAACACAGGTCAGTTTTAGAAATGCTGGATTTAGAACTTGGGTTCTGGAGAGGCTTCAGCCCACACTTTCAGGTAGCAGTTACCATACAATAAAAAGGACACACAGGCAATGAAAAAAAAAATAGAAGGGTAGCGCAGGAAGACAGGAAAGGAAAAATAGTTATTTCTGTTTCAATTTTCTGGCCTTTGCAATAGTGCTACTTCTATTGTAAGGTTTTATGGACTTTGGTTTGGTGCAGGTAATAAATAGTGAAGGCAATTAGCAGAGTAAAATCCATGCAGGAGATCGGGTTACCATTGGCACATTGGAGTGGCGTGGCACTAGTGCCAAGCTGTTCCAATGAATGCCTGGAAGCAAAGTTTGAGTTTTGGCACCAGGTCGACAGCCAAGAAAATGAGATGGACAGAAACTGCTTTGTCACCTTCCATTTTGCAGACCTGCCTACATAGCAGAATGAAGAAAAAGAAATAGGAAAAGACAAAGTAAAAGCAAAGACAAAGACATGAAGAAGAACTGAAGGGACAGCAAGAAAAGACACTTACTGGGGTTTAAGTGAGTAACAAGTCCACAAGTCATGCAATAATAATAGGACTAGTCACAATAGCTATAGTTTAAAAGGAAAGGTTTGTTCATTACTGCAGCAAATTTATATTCCAAGGGGTGGAAACTGAACAAACCAGTTAGGAATGCCAAAATAAGGGGATTATTTTGGGCTCATAAAGTATACATTCTGGGTATTAATTAATTAATGGGATAATTAATATAAGGTATACTGAGCAAATTGGTGAACTTTTCAGGAAAGCAGGTGCAGCTGATACATTTGCAAGACATATGGGCTCCGATGTTTAGGTATAGTCTAATTGGGAAAATACGGAAGCCCTGCTGAGATTGTCGGCTGTGGTACAGGCACAGGACCAGTGGGCCAATTCTGAACTGAGGTGTTTAGCACAATGAGTATGCATATGGTGAGCAAACAACTCTAGGGGTGGCCTACGGGGGGAATGATGAGAGTTGCATACTTGATGTCTCATGGTGGTGATGCCAGCCTATACTGGTAAAGGCTGATGGCAGTCAAGAGTTGCACCATGGGTAGGAAAGCACAAGAGGCAACTAAGTCAACCCCAAATGTGTGCAGAGGGCCACAAATGTTGGTTTGTGAACAGTTTATGCAGTGGCACATGGCTGTCACTTGGGCAGAAGTGGTTGTACTGGCACCTGTGGCATGTTACCTTTCAAATTTTGATGTTAATTGTACAGCTGCATATGCTTAAACAGATAGTTTGGGACAGGGGTCTAATTAGCAGTTAGACAGAGAACAAGTACAGATTAAAAATTCACACAATAGACTAAATTGTAGTGGGCTAGTTTAGTGGAAGGTGTGGACTTGTCTCATTTTGAACCACCAGATCTGATGACATATGAAGACTGCAGAAAGAGTTGACGCAAGCTGGAGCAGATACAAGTCATCAGGAGCGCTTCCAAGTTCTTCAGATTGTCTTTGAAATAAAGAAGATATGTAATGGACAAATGGTCACGGACAACTTTTAACACTGGGAGAGCAAATACTGCCAATCAATGCACAAGTTATGCATCAGACTCTTGAAACAATTTAAAGACATTGTTATAAAGACATTGTACAAAACATTCATCGGGTGGAGTGTTGTGATGTAGGATTTTGCATATAACTTGATAAATGTTTTGTATGTCTTTATTTATAATTTAGGCAAACCAAGTGGTGAGAGGTATTCATGTTTGCCTTCCCCCATCCCCCTTTTTACAACTGTCTCTTTGTAATTTTATGACAGGATTTGGGGGGATGTGTCTTAAACCAGTTTGATCTCCCACACAAAGCCAGGTTAGCTTAACATATGGTCTTGGGGGGTTGAGGTGTTAAATGTACTATTTCTCCATTGGTCTGAGGTATGGCTGTTTGGAATTGGCTTGTCTCAGAGGCCTTTAAGTACCATGATGTCCTATTGGTTCTAGGAATTGGAGAGAACATCTATAAATGTACTTGCTCAACCACATTCTCTCTCTCTGACTGACTCACATATGATGAAGAAGCATCTCTCTTGCTAACCTGTGAGGATGAAGACCACACAATGAAGAGCACAGCTCAGCAGCCATATTGAACAGACATGTGGCTGAAAGCTGAGCACCAACGATGCCTTAACTAGAGACATTTTAAGTAACTGCAAGTCTGTGTGCCACCTGAATTACACATCACCATTTTATCAGGTTGTATGGTTGCCAATATTCAAATGTACTTTGCATTTTGTTATTATTTATGAATATTATCAGTAATACATTATTTTATGTGTAACTTAACTCCTGCTTGTCTTTTTACTACATCTAATTGCCTGAGGTTATAGATATAGAAGGGAAGGTGGGGATTATATAATAATATACCTTATAAACAGTGGTAAGTCTGTGAGATTAGGCATTCTAAGGCTGCATATTAATAATACAATAGGGGAAAGTAGAGCAATACATATATTACTCTACCAAGATAAAACAATAAATGTATTATCGTGGTATTTCCCTCCACTTGCCCTTTTACCTGTTTCCTCAAAGGTAAATGTTCTCGTCAAGTTCGTTATCGGGTTGGTCTACTGTTGCACTTTAAGATGAACACACACACACACATAGATAAACACACACACAGACAGACCCTAACCACAACAGTGCTCCATGAATGACACACACACGCTGATTAACCCTTAGCACTTTAAACCACACAAGTGCTATAGGAATAACAGCCTGTCATTCAGCACTTCAAGAGACTTACTTATTTTCGGCACGAACAACAATACGATGTTTTAGTGATATCTCAGACCTAAATATTACTTTTGGTCTACAAGAATACATTTAAACATACAAAGACTCAGCACTCTTGACTATAGGCCATTCATCAGCCAAGAATACCTTCTTTATCGTATCTGTCCCTTCTGTTGAGTATAGCGCTCTTCACTCTCAGCCATATAAACCTCGCAGCACAGAAATAATGGCAAAAATCCGGCTGTCACCAGGTGCTCAAAGAAATCTAACTTATTACTTCAATCACTCTAGACATTAAGACAAAGCACTGAAAGTTAAAAGCAGCATGGTATTTATTACAATAATAATAATAATAATACCACAAGAACAAAGAATACTTATAAATAGGTAGTGATAGGAAAGTCTGAATATATAGTCTTTAGAAAAAGCTTACGAAAAAGTTACAGATGACAAGGATGAATGTCCCAGGGAGGTGTTTGATTTAGCAATCGATGTTCATGATGCCTTTCTGACGACCAGGGCCGTCTTCGTCCGTTCCTCTTCTTCTTTCTTCTTCTCCCTTTGCTTCTCTTTCTTCTCCCTTTGCTTCTCTCTTCTTCTTTCCAAACCAAGGCATATTTATTATGAAATGTCAAGCCTTGGTTTCACAACACATGCACCTGATTGGCTGGCTGTCCAAATGATTGATGAATTAATTCACTGTCCATTTTCCCACACAACAAAATCTTTGATGTACTCGGAGGCATCAGTAGTTCTTCCTGTCCTAGGCTATAAAGCAAATTGTTGTTCCAGATGTCCATCCATCAATAGCCTGAGGTATCAGCTCAGCATCCTTTCCCAGGCTATAAAACCAAATTAGCATGAAGCTATGAACACGTGTTATAAAAGTAGAGTGTAAGGGAAGAAAACCTGCTTTAATTTAATTTCATCTGTTATCTTGTCTTGAACAAAATATAATGGAAACCAAAATGTACAGATTTTATACACCATAACACTAGCTATCGTTAAATGTCAAGCTCACACAGGAAAACAGGATCCTGTCAGCAAAGGAAACGAATTAACTGATCATCTTGCTAAACGGGCTGCGTATAATAACACACCAATCTCTTTATTCCAACAGAGAAATGACCAGGACACTGATAATCAAATTATTTCTTTACAGAGTGCAGCCACGGACACGGAAAAGAGAAAATGGTGCAAAGAAGGGTCCCTTTCTGATGGAGTCTGGACCCATAAGCAAACTAACAAACCTTTCCTCCCAAAGGCTTCTTTCCAAGGTATGGGAAAAATCGCCCATAGCCTAGACCATGCTGGAAAAGATGCCATGGTTCAAGATGTTGAAAAACATTGGGAAGCTGTAGGTTTCTCTATATATGCAGAGTAGTTCTGCAGGTGGTGTGCATTATGTCAAAAGTTTAATGTAGGATAGGGCACCCAGGTAAGTCCCACTGTTACACCTAACCTAATGGGTCCATTCGAACACCTTCAACTGGACTTCATTGAATTAACACCATCAAAGGGGTACTGATACTGTTTAGTAACTGTTGATGTGTTCTCCCGATGGATGGAAGCTTTCCCTTCCAAACATGCAGATGCCAAAATTGTGGCAAAAGCTTTGATAAAGGAAATCATTCCAAGATGGGGCATACCGCAGAAATTACAAACTGATAATGGCACACACTTTGTAAATTCCGTTATAAATGAATTAACCACCTGGCTCCAGATAAATGTGCATCATTATTGCAAATACCACCCCCAGAGTGGAGGTATTGTGGAACGATGCAATGGTACCTTGCAATCTAAATTGGCTAAAATCTGTGAGCAAACAAATTGAACTTGGCCTGATGCTCTGCCTCTGGCCTTGATGGGATTAAGGGGAAGAACACATTGGCAGTTAGGGCTGTCGCCATTCGAAATTCTCACCGGATGGCCCATGCCAGTCGACATGGTCATAGGTAATGTTACACTGCATACTGTGGACAATGATCTTCTTTCCAGTCTTACAGGTCTCCGAGCTTCTCTGAAGGAAGTCCACGAGCAGGTGAATCAGGCCTGGAGAACTAGTCCTCCATCAAAGGACTCCCCGATTCCGTTAGAAACCTGGATTCTGGTTAGAGATACTCGAAGGAGACATTGGCATCACCCTCGGTGGAGAGGACCGTTCCAAGTTCTGCTGTCGACACCACACGTTGTTAAAGTTGAGGGACTGCCTGCTTGGATTTACATCTCACATTGCAAAAGATGGCACCCTTGATTGTGGTATCCTTGTTTGCTGCCATATCCTGAAGATGTAAATACTGGGTTAGCTGGATAATTTAGTTTTGCCTGGTGTTTCTTATGGACATGTGAACGAGTGTGCCCTGTGATAGGATGGCATCCAGTTCAAGGGTTCCAGTGCCCACAACTTTGATAGGTGCCAGATGACCATGACCCTGAACTGAAGTGGGTTAGAAAATGGATGGACTGATAAATGTATGAAAGACGCTATATAAAGCACAGCTTGAAAGAAAGCTGGATTTTTGTTCTTCCTACAGATTATTTTCTAGAACATAATAGTAAAAATTGTATGCACTTTCAGCTATAAGAACAGCAATATTTGGACATTTTAGGGTGATTTATTTTCAAGTCACCGGGTACTTCTTGTGCTTTGTTCCTGTTTGCAGGTTTCTGGTGGCTCATTTAGCTGAACTGTAGCCACTGTTGTGGGTCCTGAGTCAGAACACACCTCCACTCATCCTGGTTAAATGGCTCAAGTCAGTTTTCATCTCTCTTACGGTTGCTTTAATCGTTCTCCAGCTTGTAGCTTGCTGTATTGTTCCCTTGATAAGATACATTGTATCCAAGTATTTTACTGCCTCGATGGCAAAGGCTTACTTTTTACACAAAGAAAAATGCTTCAGATCAGCACATCCACCCCACACTCCTCCGCCCACTCCACTCCATCCTCCTCTCCTACCCTTTCCTACTCAACTCTCCCTGATCAAATATTTTTTGTTTGCTAAAAAAGGGGGGGATGTGGAAGACGAATGTTCTCTTCGTTCCCTTGTACTAATTCATGTCTGATGTGAAACAAATGCTTTGTTTTAGCAAACAGAAAAATATTTGTGCAAAGGACTCAAGTTCTGAGCATTCCACACATGAGTCTGCCTTATCACGTTGTCCCTTAGCTTACATCTGAACGGCATAACAAAAGGAGCCAAGAAATCAAGTTGCACAAGGGGCGTTGAAGGGGCTAAAGGTTTGTGTATAATAAATGTGTTGACTGTTACATTTTATAATGATATTAAATCACGCATTCTAGGGGTATAAAACTGGACCCACCCAACAGACGGGGTTAAGAAGAGCCCTGACGCTGTCATGTATATTTGATTGTCTGCTTTTCTGAAACTCTTCTCACTGTGACACTGAAAAATAAAAGTGCTTTATAATTCCACCTGCTGTCTGATCTGAAGTCTTCGTCCACAATACCAGGGAGCAGCGGGACCTGACTCGATTATAAGCCGAGGGTGACGTTTTTCAGCATATTTTGGGTGCTGAAAAACTCGGCTTATATTCAAGTATGTACGGTAAGTATTTAAATTGAGGAAGCGAATTCTCTCTCCTCTTTTTTATTCTATTAAATTTTGTTTATTTATAAACTTATTTTTACTATTATTAAAGTTTTACTCTGTTAGCCTAGCTGTCTTTCTCATGGGTGGGGGTTGATTTGTTTCAAACCTAGTTTTGTTAAACTTGACTGGCTTGTATGGAATGTTTTGTTATTTGAAAAACGATACAGTCCTTTGAATGAGATATAAAGCTGAGGTCCTGACTCTCTGTGGTCATAAATGATCTCTTCAAAAACAGTACGGTACACCCCAATGTCCTGTCTAAATTGCCCATCACAGCCCCCTAATCATCATCTCTTTCTACGTCTCTCAGTTCTTAACCAGTAGCTAATGTGTGGTAAGCGCACTGGTGCCAAAAATGTCTGTTGTCACTTCATCCAGGTGGATGCCGTACACCGGTGGTGGTTGAAGTGGCTCCCCACTGTCCATGCAAAGTGCTTTGAGTAGACAAGAAACATGCGTTATAAATGTAAATAATTAATAGTTTAATAACCGACTGGGTTTTAAACTGAGGTCTTTACTGCTGGTAAACCCGCCTTTCGCTGCTCCACGTGGTGGTTTTCAAGTCAGTTACTAAAAATTTCTGCAACATTACGACTGCATGCAGTTCAGTAAAATAAACCCCCAGTATCCCTCACTCCTTTTGAATAGCTACATCTTTACAGGCCACCCATTGTCTGGAATGATCTGCACCAACATTTAGAGAAGCCCACTGGTCTCAGCATTTCAACTTGTTACCTTTGAAGAGGACACTCTTAATAAAAGTGCACATAAAGTGTGTCTATTGCTATTGATGAATGACCAATCAATGCAATTCTTACAATAATTATGTTTTTATCCTTCATCCAGGACATCTCTGGATCCTGTGACGACACCTGAAGTGGACATGTCATCTCTGAACATGGACCCCACTGTTGTACCTTATGAATTCTGTTCAGTCATCGTTATCTGCGTGCGAACTTACAGAATTTGATGTGTGCAAAGCGTGTTTAACTTTATGCCAGAGTGATTAATGCATGTAATCGTCTGGTGTTTTTTAACTGTCTGCATTTGTAACACCACACAGTGCACTGACCTGTAGATGTAAATGTCATTTATACACCTAATGGGACACTGCCCAAGAATAAGTACAAATCAATTGAATTCACATTTCTCTGCACTCAGACGTTTGTCCAGTTGTTGATGATACTCGTGGCTGCTATCTCAGTCTATAAATACTTCACACTACACATGAATGTCAGTCGGTCAAACTTACCCCCATGCTCTGTAACTTTCTGTACACTCCAGCAGCAGTTTGTAGCCAAGGATGAAGAGCCGGTGGTCCTGCATTTCCAAATCTGAATACGTCTCCTTGATTGCTTCATTCACTACGTAGGTCACTGCACGGCTCTGGTACGGGTCAATGTGCTCGTCCTCCAGACAGAACTCAAAATCGATGGCCTCCAAAACCTGAGCACACGCCTTAGTTGACTGGGCCTCATATAAACACTGGCAAGTGAACAAAATTCGTTCCTCTGCTCCAATGTCCTCTTCAGCTGATTGAACAAGCTCAAATATGTTATTGAATAAAGGCTCTGAGAGGACGTCTGGGGGATTTTCCTGAAATAAACGTGTCATTAATTTGGAATTTTTAATGGTAAGAAGTCCACACAGGAAGTAAATCACATACTTCAAGTGACTTTCACCCGCGGTCAGACTGCGCTGAAATATGTCGCTTATGTTGCTTTTATTTTCCAAAATCCAAAGAGCAGCAAAAAACTCCTGCATTGTGTTATGGAGAAAGGCAAAGTAGGTTTCTTTGGAGGTAAGAGTGTCATCAATGCTGGTGGAGCCTAAGAAACAACGTTTGATGGATTGACATGGCATTCTTTTCAGTTGACAATCAATAAGGTTCACACTTTTACTCAAAATGGCATGAAACCCTTTTTTGGCTAATGTCATTATCTCCTCTGTATTTCGTTCAATGTACTCATCAACATTTCCTGTCCCAGAATGTGTCACCTTCAACATGTGCTGACCGACACAATGGTGGAATATGTGCACATAGAGCTCAGTCACCGTACTTGGAGTGCTCACAGAGGAGCTTTTCTGTTGTAACTTCATGCGGCCTTCACTCAACATGTAGCACATGACTATGAATGCGTACTGCGGGACATGACAGAGACTGAAGACATGCACTGGCCTTCAAGTGTAGTCTTGAAATATTCAGAAATTGATTTTTCACCAAACCCACGAACTTCCACCCTACAGTCTGCCCAGTCTGGTAGCTCCCGTTCTTCTAAAGAAGGTCGACAAGTAACGATGACCTTTGCTTTTTCCAGCTCATATTTATTTAGTATTCCATAAATAACTCTTTCAATCTTCTCATCCTGACATGTTGGCTGGATTTCATCAAAGCTATCAAATATGAGGAGCACATTGGCATTTCCATTTACGATATCAGTATAAAGATCGTCTTCAATCATTCTCTCTGGTTTACAGTAACTGAACAGTAAGGACCTCAGATCTTCAGAGTCTCTAACATGGCGCGCACTTCCTGCATCGAAATAAAAGACATAGAGTGTGTCCTCAATGCTCTCGGCCCACAGATTCAGTAACTGGAGGACACAGAAGGTTTTCCCAATTCCAGGCTTCCCCACCAGTAGGATCTTCTTTTCTTTCATGGTCAGCAGGTCCTCAATGTTAATTGGCTTGTCTTCTTTAGGTATGTACCTTTTACATTTCTTTTTACGTGACTTTTTGTATTTGTTTTCAGGGTAAACGTCAGACACGTCATTCACCAGAACAAGTGGTGTGTATTTAAACTGAAGCTCCTTCACGTATTTGGCTAACAGCTTTCTGCTGTTTTTCCATTTGGATTCCACAATTTCTCTCGCTGCTAACTTGAGTTGTGCTCTGTAAGGTCCTGAACCTAAAAATGAAAAACACCAAAGTTAGTTTAACTGTTAGGGACGATACTTGACAAGCCTCGTTTTCCAGTGACTTCATCTTTGAGACTATCCAGGCTCACCTAAAGGGCAGTTAAGGACCTCGTTCTTGATCAACTCACGTCACACACAGGCTCCATGAGGACACTTAAAATGGAAAGCCGAGTTTACTGTAATTGTTTGAACTAATGGAGAAATGCCTGAAAATGCTAACTTCACAAAGAACAAACTCCAAATGGAAGCAGCGACATTCACAAGTTTCACTAAAGTCGTGTCCAGTGTTGTGGTTTATAAAGAATTTGGACAACTTTTTATCACTTTTTGCCTAAACTTCTTCATGTTTGAATTGAAATCTGTGTTCAGCTCTTACAACTTACAGCTCCAAAGAGCAGAATCTACCACAAACATCAGCCATTGTTGTCATCTTTGTTATACCATATTACTTGGCACTCAGTGGCCAAACATCAAATGGTCACTCAGGCCAGCTGTGCCTTCAAGGAGGTGTCTACTCAGTGGCCACTTTGAAGTTGGTGCCAAAGTCAAGAGAGGCCAGGATTAGGTGACAAACCTGACCACCAGAACACAAGGCAGTCTGCCTACTGGACAATGATGAGAGTGGAAGATGCCATTATTCATCTGCTGCACAAGGCTGGACAAAGCTTGCAGCACTGTGAGGATGATGTTCTTTGATTTCTCCAGTGCCTTCAATACCATCCAGGCATCCCTGGTAAGAGATACGGTGGATTAGCCTGTTGTCACACATGTGCTCTTAAGAAGCAGCCAGGTAGCCCACAGGTGAGTGATATTACAAGGAACGAAGGGTTGATTGAATGTAATAATGCTGCTCTCTCTCTATCAACAGAGTCAAAGAAGAAAAATCATAACTCACACGCAATACTTCCTGTACCACAAAATGGCCACTTTCAAGCAATCCCATCTGTGAATTCCATCGGCGGCGTCACTTCCAGGTCTCCTGAGATGATGTCACTTCTGACTTCCACTTATGACATCATTTTCTGGCCCTCCATGATGACATCACTTCTGGTTCTGTCATAATGACGTCACTTCCAGCCTGCCATAGTGACGTCACTTCTGATGCTATTTCCTCTCTATCATTTCCTGACACCATTTTCTATATAAACTGTCAAATGCTTTGGTTTTTTGATCCACTTTTCACTATTTTTACATTGTGTCTGGTGGACACTATACGGGGTCATTCCCCAAACCTTCTTGAAGTGTTTCCTGAGTCTTTTTGTCTTATTACACTCTGGAGTCCTGTGCTATGGACTATCCTCTTGAGTAGACTGCAGTTTGTGAGGCTCGGGGACTGTGAGAGAAATAATGGAGCACCACAAGAAACAGGTCTGTCTGCTTTTCCCTTCATTCTGTACACGCCAGACTACAAATATAACAGCAGATCATGCCACTTGCAGAAACTCTCAGATGATTCCACATTTATGGGGGTTATTAATGAGGGGGATGAGACAGAGGAGAGGAGTCAGGGGAAGAACTTTGAGAATTGTCTGTAACTCAGAATCATCAAAACCATAGATTTTCGCTGCACCAACCAGCCTTTACACCTGGTCACTATTCAGGGAGTGAACCAGAGATGACACACTGCTACAAGTAATTGGAGGTCCTCATTAGGGAGAGTCTGCACTTGCTATTGTAACACATTGCGATGGAGCGGTTTGTGGGTTAAACAACTTGCAAGGCAGTTCAGGAGCAATTGAAGCTACAGAACTGCCATATGATTATGATAAAGAAGATGGCTGAAATTGGACCAGATTCTGGGGGCCGAGTTAATGGTGTTACAATTGTGAAACCAATTGTTTATGGAAATGTTGCACAAAATTTTGGAAACAAGAGAGAAGAAGATGGACACACTCATCAGTGGACTGTGTATGTGAAGCCATACAGAAATGAGGATATGTCTGCATATGTAAAAAAAATTCAATTCAAACTACATGAAAGTTATGGAAATCCACTAAGAGTTGTCACAAATCCACCATATGAGATAACAGAAACAGGCTGGGGTAAATTTGAAATTATCATTAAAATCTTTTTCATTGATCCAAATAAAAGGCCTTTCACCTTTTACCATCTACTGAAACTTTTCCAGTCTGATTCTAGCACTATGCCCAAGAAAATAGTGGTTTCTGAATTTTATGATGAAATGATATTCCAAGACCCCACAGCAATGATGCAGCAGCTGTTAACAACTTTACAGCAGTTAACACTGGGAGCCTATAAACATGAAACGGAATTTTCTGAACTAGAAATGAGAACAAGGGAGAAGTTGGAAGCTGCCAAGAAGAAGACCAGCTTTGAAATAACAGAGCTAAAAGAGAGACTAAAAGCAAGCTGAGAAACAATTAATTTTTAAAAAGTGAAATCCGGAAATTGGAGGATGATGACCAAAACAAAGAGACCTGAGTCAAACTTTTGAAAACACAAAGAAAGGGCAGAGAAGACTTTCTTTTTAGGAGACTGTGATCCTTTATTGTGGTAGTGAGAGGCTTCACATTTTACTACAAGTCTGAGATGGCCAACGTGGTGTGCTGGGCCAGTAACATCACATCAAGAAAAGACCACCAAATCAACAGGCTATTTAAAAAGACAGTTATGGGATACACTATGGACCCCCTGGAGTTATTCACAAAGGAGAGAATGAAGACAAACTGAGTGCTGTTATGAACAATGCTGCCCAGCCCCTCTATGACACATCAACAATGAGGACTTTCAGCCAACAAATCATTCAGCAGAAGTGGGTCACAAAACACTTAAGGGAGGGGCTCCTTTATGTCACATCGCGACAAGTCGTGCCAGGGAACAAAGGCGGGGTACTAACCTCTCTCTCTCTCTTCCTATAGAAAGGATGAAGCGCCGCCACCATAATCCATCCCAGACAAACAGAACACCAACACTTCCGGGTTCCTTTCTCTCCTCTGGTCCCCCATTGATGACGTCCACTACCCATCATCCACCGCGCTTTCCCAGCATTCTACATCACTAATTTCCGGTTCGACTCTTTAAAATGTCCATCCACCCATCCATGTTTGTCTGATGTTTTCTTTGGAAAAGTTTGACTGTGCTTTTTTTGTTACAGTATACAGGGCCAAAAACCCCAAACCTTGATGCTTTGTGTTTGTTTGTCTGTGTCTATAGTTAGGATGTAACGGGTTGGATAATGGATGGATGGAGGAGCAGCTGAAAGAAGAAGAAGACGAAGAAGAAGAAGTCATAGTAATCACCATCGTCATTAGTTTTCTATTATACCACTACATAAAGGTGTTCCAGCTTATCCAACAAACATGCACTACAGGGAAGTTAAAGAAAGCAATTATTATGACAGGGAGGTTGTATTTGACTAATATACAGGAATGATAAGAGGTGACAAAAGCAGATGATCAGAGCAATACAAAACTAAACACAACTCATTTACAATACTAGTATAGCTAGTTACCTAGCTAGTAAAGTGGTTTAGGGTCAAGGTTAGGGTTAGGGTTAGGGTACTAGAAGAGTCATCTAGCTTCTAGTATAGCTAGTAAATTAGTTTACACGAGGGAGCACTCTCTTTTGTTACTTGAGACAACACACAGTGTTAAACATCTTATTCATTTGGAGCTGAAGAGGCCATACTGTGGTCATTGAGCAGGTGCTAAACTAAAGCTAGAAGATGGAGGCACAAGACTTTTTTTTCCATTGATTCTCACAGGGAATGTTAACTCTTTGCTTAACAAATGTGAAGAGCTGGAGGTACTTGTGAAGAACCATCAGGTGTTTCAGGAGTGCAGTCTGATGTTTCTAGTGGAGACTTGGCTGACAGGTAACATCCCTGACTCCTGTGTGGATCAACACGGCTTCACTACGAGTGGACAGAGGCGCAAGAGCGAGTGGAAATGAAAGAGATGGAGGACTGGCAGAGTTTGTGAACAATAGATGGTGTAACCCTGGACACATAACTGTGAAGAAGAAGATTTGCTGTTGGAATATTGCACTCTTGGCGGTCCGTCTTAGACCTTATTATGTACCGAGGGAACTTTCTCACATCGTCACCACTGTTGTATACATTCTGCTCAGAGTGACATTTGAAGTCACTCATGAGACTGTTGTGAGATTGCACACCCAACACCCTGATACTTTTGTTGTTATATCAGGGAAATTCAATCATGTCGACATTTCCTCTCACTTGACTGGTTTTATATAATATGTTGAATGCCCCACAAGGGAAAATAAAAAACTGGATTGCCAACATCAAAGAGGCCTACAGTGCTTCTGCATTACCATCACTTGGTACATCAGACCACAATCTGCTTTATCTGAAGCCTGTGTAATTAGGCAGCCTGAAAGTATTCAGTCATTCGGGAACTGGACACTCAAGGCCAGAGAGTCTCTGAGAAGCTGCTCTGAATGTACTGCTGGAGTCACAGGAGAATGGAACAGACACGGACATTGACAGGGCGGCTGTCTGCACATCAGACCACATATATTTCTGCACGTATATTGTTATACCAGCAAAATCTGTTCACTGCATTCCCAACGATAAACCTTAGATTACCAGTAAAATGAAGAAACTCCTCAACCAAAAATGAAGGCTTTCAGGGCTGATGAGAGGGAGAAGCTTAAGTTGGTTTATTATGACCTGAAGAGAAACTTAAAGCAGGCAAAAATGGACTATAAAGGAAAACTGGAGATGAGGCTTCAACACAATGACATCAAAGATGTGTGGAGAGAAATGAAAATCATGATGAGCTATTTAGAGAAGAGGTGCCAGGCAACAGCAGGTGATGAGACATAAAGTCTGGCACTGGCTCAGTGTTACCGAATGGGTCACCTGTTCCCTCACCCAACTTTGCTGAGGCAGTCTTTTCTCCTCCACATTGCTACAACATCTGCTACATTGGGTTCCACTTCCCTGCTCTTCACAGCAGATGAGGTGAGGGCAGAGTGGAGGAGGTACACTCTGGAAAGGCAACTGATCCAGATGGTGTGTGTCCACGACTGTTGAAGGAGTGTGCAGATCAACTTGAAAGGCCTCGAAAGATATTGTTCAAGCTGAGTCTTCAAGGTGGGAAGGTCCCAGCTCTTTGGAAAACACCAATGTTGGTTGGCCGATTGAGATAAATCACATTACATATCATGAAGATACTGGAGCAGCTGCTTCTGCGTCACCTCAGACCACAACTCCAGTATGCCTTGGATCCCCTGCAGTTTGCATACCAGGAGCACACTGGTGTTGAGGATGCAGTCCTCTACATGTTACGCCAGAATCTCTCCATTTTTGGATGAACCAGGTGGTTGTGAGGATGATGGTTTTCTGATTTTTTGAGTGCATTCAACACCATACAACCCTTCCATTCTTAAAGATAAACTGGAGAGGATTTTGGATTCCAAATTCACCTACTGAATTCTTAACTACCTGACTGGATGACAGCCTTTTGTCAAACTGGAGATGTGTGTCTCTATGATGGTAGTGAGCAACGTTAGGGCCCTACAAAGTCCTGACCCCAATCTTGTTCACAGCAGACTTTAAATATAAGTCAGGCTTTTGCTACATTCAGAAGTACTCTGAGGATACAACTATTGTAGCGTGTATAAGGAATATGCAGGAAGGGGAATACAGTGGATCTGATTGGAGCTTTCAGTGACTGGAGCAATAAGAGCTGCCTGGTCCTGAATACAACAAAGGTCAAGGAGATGCTAAGCATCTAAGCTCTACCTTTAGATTGTTAACATCTAAGGATAGGACATTAAGGTGGTGCAGACATATAAATATCTAGGCGTGAACATAGATGTCCTCTACAGGACGGGGCAGAGCAGGCTCTTTTTCTTCAGATGGCTCAGATCATTCAGCATATGTAGTGAAATGCTGTCTTTGTTCTATCAGTCAGTTGTTTCCAGTGTCCTCTTTTTGATGCCATTTTTAGGGTGGCAGTATGACAGATAAGAACACTAAGAAGCTGGTCAAGCTGGTGAAGAAGGCTGGCTCTGTGCTGGGCAGGACTGGGGACTCACTGGGAATTGTGGAGAAAAGGTGTATGGGGAAGGTGGTACAGGGTATCCTTGATGATAGCAGACACCCTCTCCATAACATTCTGGTGGGTCAAAGAAGTAAACGCAGCAGTTGACTTTTCTCACTACACTGTAGAACACAACACTTTAGAAGATCATTTTTTCTTCTTCTTCTTCTTCTTCTTCTTCCAGGTGTTCCGGTTAGGGGTCGCCACAGTGGATCATCTTCTTTCATATATTTCTGTCCTCGTCATCTTGTTCTGTTACACTCCTCACCTGCATGTCCTCTCTCACCACATCCATAAACCTTCTCTTAGGTCTTCCTCTTTTCCTCCTTCCTGGCAGCTCTATCCTTAGCACCCTTCTCCCAATATACCCAGCATCTCTCCTCGTAATGTCCAAACCAACGCCATCTCACCTCTCTGACTTTGTCTCCCAACCTTCCAACCTGTGCTGACCCTTTAATGTCCTCATTTCTACTCCTGTCCATCCTCATCACACCAAGTGCAAATCTTACCATCTTTCTCTCTGCTACCTCCAGCTCTGTCTCTTGCTTTCTGGTCAGCCCCTCCGTCTCCAACCCATATAACACAGCTGGTCTCACTACCATCCTGTAGACCTTCCCTGTCACTCTTGCTGATACCCGTCTGTCACAAATCACTCCTGACACTCTTCTCCACCCACTCCACCCTGCCTGCACTCTCTTCTCTTTTTCACTTCTCTTCCACAATCTCTGTTACTCTGTACTGTTGATCCCAAGTATTTAAACTCATCCATCTTCGCCAACCTACTGCTGTGAAATTTTACAATGCTACTGTCAATACAAGTCATCCGTGACCTATGGCCTCATGTATAAATAGTGTGTATGCTCACAAAAACACACTCACTTTGAGATGTATAAAAACGAAACTTTGTGTAAAGCCACACACATTTTCACAGCAGGGTCCTCCCTTGCATATGTTTGCAAACTGGTGGCACTTGGCATCAAAGCAGTGCTACTCTTTCTGTGGTCTGCTTTATATTTTTTGATTCACATCCATAACGTGATCTTTATCAAATACACCAAAATTAATTGCATATCATTTACAAATTTAATTCACTTGATTGTAATCATTCTGTAACAGTATCATGGTGCACAGAATGCCCAAAGTATTACAACTACCATAGCTGCTTTAGCGTTGTTAAAAGACATCGCAAATGGGAGAATTAGAAAGGAGCGCATATTTATAGATTGTGATGACTGGCTTCTAAGTCGATTTCAGTTTCCCTGAGCTCTCCTCTTGGCACAGTGTGCTGAACTGGCGCCAGCTTTACAAAGGCAGACTTTCAGGACGTGTGCTCCACCTGCTCCTCTGCAAGTTCTGTCTATTCTCAGGTTTACAGGAGCTTTTCAACGTGAACTTCCTGACTGATCGGGTATTTCTCAGTCATCACTGAGTCGAGCTATGCCAGCTGTATAGGATTATATTATCTGTTTGTCCTCCAGATAGATAACATTTCCTTACAGCGTGGTTGAACTGGAAAACAGCAATTCGCAGCAACGTTGAGTTTTAAAAAAGTAATCAGAGCAGTCAGCAATTGGCGCTATACAGTAAAACTTAGATTAACCGTCAGAGCAAAAAATAAATAAATTGTGCACTACAACCGCCACACAATACACTATAATCGAGCTCTGCACATTGGAACACCTCTCCCTTCTGCTGGCACGTAGCGTTCTTCTCCAGCACCACATGTCATGTCGCATTTTGATATCACAGTGTCAGTTACTTACTTTCAGCTTTAATAGTGTTTTGTAGCTTTTCTCTTTTGTTATAATTAAACTGCTATTTATTTTTATTGCCAATAAACATGTGTGTGGTGTCAGAATTGTCACAAAAAATTTAAATATATGTTCATGAAATGGCAAAAGCGCTTCAAGTATTGCGTCAGTTTAGGGAGAAGGAAGAACAACAGTGAATGATATAAAGCGTGATGCCAACAAAATGGAAACCACTGATGGTGATGTTATTCTGTATCCATTTTAATGTTCTTCTGTGTTGTCATTTTCTTTTTAAATTCTTTTATATTATGTTTTGCTTATACATTATGACGTGCAGGCAGCTTGTGAAGTGCTGTGTGAACATTAGAACATTAGAACACTCAAGACGAGAACAGGCCATTCAGCCCAACAAAGCTTGCCAGTCCTGTCCACTTGTTTCCTCCAAGAAAACATCAAGTCGAGTTTTGAAAGTCCCTAACGTCTTACTGTCTACCACACTACTTGGTCGCTTATTCCAAGTGTCTATCGTTCTTTGTGTAAAGAAAAACTTCCTAATGTTTGTGCGAAATTTACCCTTAACAAGTTTCCAACTGTGTCCCCGTGTTCTTGATGAATTCATTTTAAAATACAAGTCTCGATCCACTGGACTAATTCCCTTCATAATTTTAAACACTTCAATTATGTCACCTCTTAATCTTCTTTTGCTTAAACTGTAAAGGCTCAGCTCTTTTAATCTTTCCTCATAACTCAACCACTGTAGCCCTGGAATCAGCCTAGTCGCTCTTCTCTGGACCTTTTCTAGTGCTGCTATGTCCTTTTTGTAGCCTGGAGACCAAAACTGCACACAGGACTCCAGATGAGGCCTCACCAGTGTGTTATAAAGGTTGAGCATAACCTCCTTGGACTTGTACTCCACAGATCAAGGCGCTATATAACCTGACATTCTGTTAGCCATCTTAATGACTTCTGAACACTGTTGGGAAGTTGATAGCTTAGAGTCCACTACGACTTCTAAATCCTTCTCATAAGGTGGACTCTCGATTTTCCGACCGCCCATTGTGTATTCAAACCTAATATTTTTACTTCCTATGTGTAATTCTTGACATTGACTGACATTAAATTTCATCTGCCACAAATCTGCCCAAGCCTGTATGCTGTCCAAGTCCTTCTGTGATGATATAACGGATTGCAAATTATCTGCTAATCCACATATTTTGGTATCATCTGCAAACTTAACCAGCTTGTTACTTATATTCCTATCAATCTAATATCCTATCCTTCGGAATCTCTCCAGTGCACAGTGACTTCCTAAAAATATATGTCAGTGGTTTAAATCTGTACTCGCTAGCCTCCTTAAGAACTCAAGGATAAATCTTATCTGGTCCTGGTGATTTGTTTGATTTCATCTTATTTAATCTCAGCAGCACTTCTCCCTCTATAATTTCCTGAGGTTATCCACTTGCTCACTTGTAAACACCTCAGAAAAATGTAAGTTTAGGGCATCTGCTATTTCATTGTCTGTATCTTTTACTTCCCCTTTACTATTCCTGATGAAACTTCACCTCCTCCTTAACTGTTCTTTTACTACTAAAATACTTTCGCCTTATCTGCTATATTCCTCTCCAACTGTCTGTTAGCCTCTCTGATATCCTTCTTAATGGTTGCTCTCATGTTCTCATACGCTCTATGGTTCACTTTGCAGTCATTAGTCTTATGTACCTTATACAGTACATACCAGTAACATTGTACTGCATGATGACGTGCAGTGAATACATTTGACTCATAGTTTTTCTCCTCTTTCTCTGTATGTTTATCATTCGTTTGCTCAGAGGTTGATGCGCTTGCAGTTTTCTGAGCAGCTCTCCTTTTCTCCACCCTAGTGTTCCTCTTCTTCTCTTCTTCTGTTGGCATCTTTTCACGTTAAAACTGATTAAGTCAGTGTTTGTGTTACAATTACTTAGTACATTTTCCTTAATTTTTCTTTTAAGCTGGCACTTAAATCTTCAATCTGCCTCAAGAATGATTTAAGATATGAAGAGGTAGAGGAAGTGAGGGCGAGGGTGGTAGGGATGAGAACGACGCCCGTACGAATGCGTTGACTGTCACCCTGCTGGCTTCTGGCGAGAGTTGATTCTACAATAAAATAAAATAAAAATACATTTTGGAGGTCAATCACCACCCCGAACGTGGATAGTCACATAGTATATGTTGACCAAATTTCAAGTCAATCGGTCCTGACATCAGTTTGTAAGCGACAGGTAATCTAAAATCCTGGACAGACAAATGGACTGCCAAAGTAGCTTATTGTATAAGAAGATTATATTGTGGAGAACAGCCTCGACACAGACAGGCAGACACTGATGGTTCCAACACCAACACGTGTTTATTCATTATATACAATATTTACACTTGCCATTCACAACCCAGTGCTCCTGCACCACACACCCACAGTCCGGGCCTCTCACTGTCCAGCCTTCCTTAAACCGCCTCCACTCCTCTCCTCCGAGCTCTGTCCTCGTCCACCCGACTCCAGCTGACGTGCTCCAGGTGCCTCCTGATGAGCTTCACTCCGGGTGTCCCTGGTAATCTGACATCCAGGGCTTCTCAGGCATTTGGGACCACGGGCCCCTAAAGGGTTGAGCTTCCATGCTCCATTCCATGCTGCCCTCTCATGGTCTGGAGGAGGCATAATCCTTTTCCTGGTCCTTCCTGTCAGAGGTTGGGACTAAGGCCCTATTGGGTAAGAGAAGAAACAGATAACAGAATAGTTACTTTAAAAATGATATACTTTAAATTAGGTTAGAGAATAGTTGCATTTATTT
Source organism: Polypterus senegalus (assembly GCF_016835505.1). Classification (NCBI taxonomy): domain Eukaryota; kingdom Metazoa; phylum Chordata; class Cladistia; order Polypteriformes; family Polypteridae; genus Polypterus; species Polypterus senegalus. Next base: position 1,910,527 of record NC_053154.1, on the reverse strand, counting down.
ACAAAAAAAATGTATATTAACAAAATATAATATAGTACGATTAAAATTTATGTAATATTATACAACTATTACACAACTCAGAGGTACTGGAGTTTTCTATGTTTTACTTTTAGTCTTCGTTTCGTAACAAACGGTGTCCTGTCTTATACTCCGTTATCTGGGTTACAGAGCACATCTTCAAAATAATAAAGGACAATCAGTTGATCTCCTACCACTCACGTTCTGTCTTTTTCCATATCGTAAACACTCCTGCTTGTTGTCTCCTGACTTCCTACTCCTTTCACCTCACCTTCCTTTTTCTCCTCACTTCTCTTGTCACTCATGTCCGCCCCTCACAGAACAGAAGCCCCCTAACCCACTGCCATCACTTACCCAGCATTCCGCCCTTTCTGCTCCCAATTTGCAAAATAAGCTTTGCAAATGATAAAAGTCTGTTGAGAGTTGTTGGTTTGTTCTGTGGTGTGAGATTTAAATAATAAAAATACATTTTGCTCTTAAAAACTTGGGTTTTGGGTTGCCGCTAAGGAACCGTGTGGGAATTTTTAAAGCTTTTTTCCCTTTAGAAGGGTTTTTTTTTGCTTTTTGTTTTGCCTGCACAAGAGCAAAAGTAGCTGGGAGTTTGGAGGTGTGCTTGGACAAGTTATTTGTACTTGTACCTGTTCTTGTTATCTGTATTTGAATTAGCATCAAGGAGGCAGGGTAGAAAGCAGCAGTAACTGATATCGGCATTTGTAAATAAATAACCGCGTCGTCGTAACAGCGAGTCCTTAGTTTAAAAGAAAAGAAAAAAGGCCGCGGAAGGTGGAAAAAAAAAAAAGGTGGAAACTCAGTAGTGTGCAGGTCAGCAGCCTGCGTTAAGACGTCGATCAGGAACAAGGGGCTGTAGGAGAAAATAAGGTAGTAAAGTTTTATTTATTTGTTTATTTTAGATTAAACAGTCCTTAGCGGTCCAGAGGCAGAACAGTTAAGTGGGCGACAGCGTATTGGTTCATTAATACAAACAGTGCGAGTGAAGAGCTTATAAGTAAGAAGAGAGCAAAGTTAGGAGAAGAGACAGAGAAAAGTAAAGTTAACCTCATAGAAAGGCAAATAGCAGGCAGCTGAGAGGGAGAACAGTACAGGAGCTTAAGGGGAAAAGGTGTAAAATATCTGTAGCAGATCTTAGTGTTACCATTTAAGTTAAGGAGCAGCTGAAAGAAGAAGAAATTTTAAGAAAAAAAAAGTTAAGGCAGCTTAGTAATCCCAAATCAAATTTTAATAATGAGGCCAGTGCAATGCAAGTCCTGTTGGATGTTGGACTTTTTAGATGATGGTTTGGAAGAGCCAGTTGTCTATGAGGGCTACATCTGCAAGAGATGCCAGCTGATCCAGCACCTCGAGCTCAGGGTCGCTGAACTGGAGGAGGAGTTGGCTGACCTGCGTTGTAATAGAGAATTGGTGGACTTGGTCCAGGTGTCCTTTGGAGAGATAGTGTGCACCACTAAGGTGGCGCAGGAGGAGAGACCAGACAGGTAGGAATAGGTGGGTCACGGTCACAAGGTGTAAGGTAAAGGGTGCACACTGTCCGGGGGCATCAACCCCAGAATTAGAAGTGTCTAACCGTTATCATGTCCTTGTGGAGCTGGACGGTGACTCTGATAATTCTGAGGTGTTAAGCAGGGTTGAGGAGCAGCAAAGGGCCACCTCAAAACCAGTTCCCAAAAAGAGAGAGGTAGTGATAGTTGGGGACTCAATCATTAGTGGGATTGAAGCAGGTGTGCTCCAGAGAGAGAGAGTCTCGCACGGTGTGTTGCCTTCCGGGAGCTCAGGTGGGAGACCTCCCTGGAAGGTTAGATAGGCCAGAGCGGGGGTGGATCCAGTTGTCATTGTCCACGTTGGAACAAATGACATACATAAGGGTAGTCTGTCAGTTCTGCGATCCAAATTCAAAGAGTTAGGTACCAAGCTGAGGAGCAGAACTGACAAGGTAGTCTTCTCCGAAGTTCTGCCTGTGCCACACCCAGTCCAGGTAAGATTGAGGAGATTAGAAGGCTTAACGCGTGGCTCAAATCTTGGTGCAGGGTAGAAGGGTATAGGTTTATGGGGCATTGGGACTCCTTTTGGAACAGATGGGACGGGTTACATCTGAACTGGAGGGGCACCAATGTATTGGGGAGGCGTATGTGTAGGCTAGTCGAGGATTGAGGGGGCAGGGAGTTTAGGACAGGCCAGGTTTAGATCTATACATGGAAGAACAAACAATGGTGTAGAAATAAAAATGCATAGTAATGTAAATTTTAAGCAAACACGTAAATGTAGAAGGATTAACACATTAAAAATAGCTTGCCTTAATGCTAGAAGTATCAAAAATAAGGTAAGTGAGTTGGAGTTGTATGTAGCAGAGCATAATTATGATATTATAGCAATAACGGAAACCTGGCTAAATAACAAAGATGGGGATGAGTGTAACATAGAGGGATACACATTTTTAGGAAGGATAGACAGAACAGAAAAGGAGGTGGGGTTGCTGTTTATGCCAAACGGGATCTAAATGTAAGTCATCTTCAGTTGGATGATGAGCCCCATCTTAGTGAGGACATGTGGCTTCGCCTGGAAAATATTAGGGAAAAAGGTCTTATTTTAGGAGTGTGTTATAGACCACCCAATTCAGACAGTAATTTCAACACACATCTTTTAGTAATATCAAAAAGGCAAGTTTACAGGGGATATTATAGTCATGGGGGACTTTAATTATCCAAATATTAACTGGGATAACCTTGCAGATGGAGGAGCACAAGAGCAGAAGTTTTTAGAAGTAATCAGCGACTGTTTTTAACACAGCATGTTAAAGCAGCCAACAGGGTGAAGCCTGTCTGGATTTAGTATTCTGTAATAATCAGGAATTATTAATTGTTAAGTTGAACTTTGGTAAGGCTAATTTTGAGCAGATGTGACAAAGTCTAAGTAGGATAGACTGGGATAAGACAGTCGAGGAGCAGTGGAACAGGTTTAAAAATGTAATGCAGGACAGATACAGACCTAGATTTGGAATTAATAGGAAACAAAAAAAAATCCACGGTGGATTAATAAAGAAATAATAAAAAGAAGTTTCAAAGGAAAAAACTGCTTTACTGTATATATATATTATAAAAAAAATCTTGTAAGGCGAAGAGACATGATTTTCTCTGAGACACTTTAACATCCTGCAAGACAAGGCAGTAAGACAAAAGGACAGCTGCTGTACAGGCTTTTAAATGTTCGAAGCACTGCGGGACAGGCAGATCATACAGCACAGCAGCAAAGGGAGCTTCAGCAAGCCACCAGCTGATCGAGCAAAGATCAGGTAAAAAAAAAATGTACTTGATTCCCATTGTATCACTGTTCAAGAGGGGGTTTTGGAGGAGTGACCGCATCTCTTTGGCATGCGTTCAGCCCCCCTCATCACAACGTAGGCAAACACACAGACAGGAATTGGCTGGCGCGTAGCACACCTTGGGTTTGGTAGGGGTCGGCTGAGCAAAGCAAGCAGGAAGAAAAGCCCCCTAGTATGTATATACTGTATATTGTGATAAAGGCACTATATGGTGCCTGATCCGGCACAGACTGACGCAGAGGCACGTGTAAAAAATCACACAGACTTTATTAGTTCTTCAGCTGGAGGGCATGTCTTCACCGTAATCCCTCCAGCCACAACACAGTCCCAAGCACTATTACTCCCCAGTAAAGCACAAGCACTTTCATCTCCTTGGCACCACCACTCCTCCACAGCAACCTTGTCCTCCTTCACCCGACTCTGGGCGATGAGTGGTGGTCGCTGGCTCCTTTTATAGGTCACCTGGAAGTGCTCCAGGTGTTTGATCCCAAAGATCCGGCGGCACATCCAGGTATGACGAATCTGTTGCCCACAGGGCTCAGTATATATATATATATATATATATATATATATATATATATATATATATATATATATATATATATATATATATATATATATATATATATATATATATATACTGTGGCAGGTGGCTGGGACGCCCCTGCACACTGTATTCAGGGGGAGCAGCCCTGGACAGTGCAATACCTCCCCCTGGGCGCTAGATGGTCGCCCCTCTGGGTTGGAGCAGTGCCTCGGTTTCCCACAGGGTTCCATGGGAATAGGAGTTAGGTGCAGCCCTGTTGGATCCCACAGACACCGCCAGGGGGTGCTGTCTTTGGGACTCCTAAGTAGTTTGTTTATTCAGTGGGCTTCTCCTAAAGTGATGTTACCGGCCCTCACAACATATATTTTTTATTTAAAATTAGACACGACTGCCAATAGAAAGGTGGATGAGTGGTAATCGATTGAAGATGAGAGAAGGTGCTGCCCAAAATTAAAATAGAAGGACTTTGGACAAGTGGCTCTTACGTTCTGTCATGACAGGGAGGAAGATGTGTGTCAAAGGGGGGATTGACGGACTGCCTGATCCACGTTTATATGTGGTTGATAGAAACTGTGCTGGGCTCCCACTGCTGTATGCTGAGAACAAACATCTGACACAAATACACAGACGACATCTGTCAACATCTAAAACATCAGAGCACAGTCTGACCTTACAACACAGCAAGAAATTGGTGACACAGAAACAAGTGATGAAGAGCAGGAGATGAAGGAGATCTGCACAGACCACCGGTGAGTTAATTCCCTCAGAAGGTTGTTGTTTGCAGCAGAGAGCATCACTACAGCCACCTGGTTGTGGACTGGAAACCTTTTGTCATTTTAATAAAAGAAGCGAGTCACTAAATGAACACCAAATGAAATCAGTCGTGGAAGAATGAAAAGAAGTTCAGGTTAAACGATGAGCAGATTAAAATAATTTAAACAAACTGGTAACAAGTCAGAGGCAGACTGGCCAGACTGGGAATAAATTTAAAAGATTAAAAGGAGAGCCTGATGAGTGCCATTGTCTGAGGTATACGTCAGTGTCATACCCTAAACCACATTGTGTTAGGAAAATAAATAAATAAATACATAAATAAATAAATAAATAAATACATAAATAAATAAATAAAAGTGGTGGCTCTGTGGCTAAGGAACTGCGCTGGTATCTGGACAGTTGCTGGTTCAAATCCTGTTACTGGCAGAACTGGTCCTACTTTGTTGAGTTCTTGAGCAGGACTCTTAACCTGGAAATTGCTCCAGAGGTGTTGTACTATGGCTGAGCCTGCACTCTGACACCCAAAGGTCATGTGTAAAGACAATTTTCCCTCAGAGATTAACAAAGTATATCAAATCAAAATCAAAAACTCAAGTCTATAGGAAAAAGACACAGTTGGCAGAAATCCGACTCTCCTCACATACGTAAATTATTTTGCCCGGATTGCCCAGGTGACATCCTGCCATTTCAAACCCACCAGCCCTCTCATGGCCGTGAGACTCCCTGACTGACATATTTAAACCAAACAGAGGAAGTGACGAAACACAACTTACCATCAAAGTTAAAACAGTCAATCCAGTCGTGTGCTCCGCCATCAAGGCTCCATTTTCTTTTTGTATCCAGTAGATTCAGAAACACCTCACAGGCTGCGTTGCCTTTTTTTACTATCATACTCAAAACTTTTCTGTTCTTCTCAAATCTCTCGTTACATGAATCAATGTCGCTGATTTCATTTTCATCCAGGACCCTTGTGGTTCTCAGTCCCGGTAACAGCAGATGTACATGGTTAAGGCCCACTACGGCTTTGTCCCAGTTGTTCTGGATGAAGTCTCTAGCGCCTTGTTGTGTACTGGCCATACTGGTGGATGGCCAATGTGAGACCTGAAAGAAAACACAAACAGAAGCCTTGAGATAAGGACTGAGTTAACACAGCACAATGCGTAACTTTACGGGTTTTCTGTTTCAGGTCTTGGATTTCATTTTTTACTTACAGATGAACTGCAAATCAGTGGCGGTTGTGGAACGGGACCCGGACCCAGACAGACAGACAACGGTTTCGCACCCAACACACTCATTTTATTTACAGTAATATTTACTGTTTTTGTCAGTGCACAACCCAGTGCCTCCAGCACCGATCCCACAAAGTCCAGGCCTCACAGTCACCGATGCCTTCCTTCTGGCCACTCCCACTCCTCTCTCCATCTCCATCCACTTCCACCCGATTCTCGCTACTGAATGAAGGGAGGCGGTCCCTTAAATACCAGCCCAGATGAGCTCCAGCTGCTTCCTGGCAATTCCCTGCGGACACACCCCCGTGTGGCGGAAGTGCTGGCTGCACAGCCCTCCTGGTGTCCCCAGTCTTCTTCCCCCCAGCACTTCCTGGTGTGGCGGAAGTGCTGATGTCCAGGGTTCTTCAGGCCGCCTGGCGGTGGCAACGGGCCCCTACAGGGTTGGGCTTTCAAGCCCTCTACCTGTGGCCCCCAACACAACCAGGGCGGTTGCCCCCTCGGGGTCTGTAGGAAGCACAAGCCCTCCTCTGGTCCTCCTGGGCATCCCGGCTGGGCTCCTCCCCCAGCCGCATGCACCCCCAGCAAGGCCTGCCTGATTGATCTTAATATTGAAGTTCCTATTGACATTTTCTATTTGGTTACTGATGACCTCAAACGTTCCCAAAATGAGATAACTGAATACTTTTACACCCAAATACTTACTGGAAACATTTCAATCTAAAAATCGGAAGTGTGTTTCTGCATTGGCTACGCACACTCATCTATAAGAAGATACAGAGGAGATAATGTCTACAGATGTTATGTGGACTCCAGAAAAACTAAAAAACTCAGTGAAGCTGAGCATGAACTCAGCAGACAAGTCATGAAGTCTCAGGTTTGGTGTTTGTGATGAAGTAAAAGAGCTCAAAAACAGGCCCACCATTAACATTTCAACAATAGCTGGGCCACCCGTTTACTCCAAGTCACGGTCATCATGAGCAGAGCCATCTCAATATAAACCAAACTTGGACTGGGGGGTCACTCTGCCACAGGGCTGACGCACACTCAGGCCAACTTGGAACTGTCAGTCAGCTGAACTTGCACATCTTTAGGGATCTGGGAGGAAAACTGGAAGAACTGGAGGAGAACTCAGGCAGACACGGGGAGAAAATGGCCGATTTCACAAACACAATGACAAGGCATGGGACTTCATCTCGAAGTGCAGAATCCATCAGGACTCACCAGTGTGCCACATTTAAATCAAGACAAACAGAAATAAAACACAAATTTGATTATCTTATTTAGATAAACAGTTTAAACTCGTTTATAATGACCCATTTTAACACTCAGGGTTTGTAACATTTGTTGTCACAATGGCGTCAGTTAGTGCAGCGCACAGCGGCCGTTTAACAACAGGCACACACGAGTGACTCAAAGGAATTTGAAAATCAAATATCACACAACAGTGGAACTTTAATTTCTAAATCTCTGTGTGCTGTTGACATGATTTAATTAGATGGTCTTCTCATTTGCTTTTTAATTTTAATTTGCTTTTAACATTTTAGACCTCCATGAGTTAGAAAATATCATTTTTGGAATTAAGTCTTTGTGTGTGCTTTCACTTCGGTCAACCAAATTCTGCATACAAGTACTGGGTACAAAATATAGATTTCTATCAATTTTTGAGCTATTTCCATTAACCAGAAGTGGTAGTTTTGTATTCATGTAGCTGCAGAGTCCAATTTATTCAACTTTACTTTTATAATAATTGTTCAATATACTGTATTATTAATTTGATTTGTTTGAGATGGTTCTTTAATGTACAATCCTTGTCTTGCGGTTTACTCCTCAAATATACTTCCCCATATCTGAGCATACGAGAAAGTCGAGGGGAGACCATTCATGATTCTTTACTGTTGTTGTTTGTCTGAATCCCCTTTATGAAAACCCCGATTTCGCTGAAGTATTACCTTGAATTATTATTCTCAACATTTTCTGCTACAAATTTGTATTGCTGTTTTTATTGGGCCCACCATTGTTGTCGACAGCAGTTATGCCCACAACTAACTATGATGACCGACCCTGCAGCTTTACACAGTACAGTACAGTGCTGGATCACTGAAGACCACACTAATAAAGAAGGTATAAGGAGGTGATGCCTTCAGTCGGACTTTGGACTCTAAACTGTCCGTATGTGAACAGCTCTTTGACGTGTTTCTGACTCGGCCTTGTTAATGGCCGTCACTTTGAGCTCCACAAAGAGTGCAGACGCTTCCTCTGCGCAGCCTTCAAGGTCCGCTCTTTAAAGCAAACACAACTGAGCCCACCTCAGTGAAATCAAACTCCACATTTGGCTGACAGCTTTCATTGCAGTCCTTCTGTCATCCATCACAACGTCTCCTGTGCTGTGGATCGCTTTTCACCGCCGTCGTCTCATAATTTTAATTACTGGACTGATGGACACTCCATTGACACCGAAATCCCAAGGAGCTCCTCAAACATTGCGTTTACCCTGTGGCTCTAAACTTCTCTGTTTTGTTGTCCATGTCACTGTGTGTCCCTGTCATTTAGCGTTGCTGTTAACTCATTCAGTACCACACCATTAGCGCCATCTACCTTATGCTTCAAAGAGACAAAATGTGTGGCCACTGCAGAGGTTTTGAAAGACCAGCTCATAAATTTTATTTTGAAATGGAGACTCACAGAAATTCATTTCATTGCCATTGTAGACTTCCCTCATGTGTGGTGACAGCCACTTGTTCTCAAACTTGTTTCAGTTTGATTTTCTTACCATAATGCATTAAACTGGCACTGATGAACACAACTGGATTTCCTTGTTTGTAAGCTAAAGCGTGCAGGAGTTTAAGTAACAGACGTGAGTCCCAATATCCCATTCTATAATTCCAGTCCTGATCTGTGTATTGTCAGCCATTTTCAAATTGTCTAGTTTTCCCTTTTTCAATATCAATGATGTTTGCCACTTCACCTGGACACGTCAGCGTTGGTTCAGATGACGGCAGTGGCAGGGTGAAGACTATTTAAAAAGTATGGCGCGCTGTTCAGAGTTTGGCCCTTACTGTGGCTGAACTTCCCAAGTTATGCGCTGCATCCCCACCACTCAGAACTGTTGGCCTGAAAATAAATGGATGGATAAAAACCGTCACTTTATGACACGTTAATAACTTAATGAAGGCTCACTGCAGGCTGAACGTTTGCAGGCCTGAAGCAGGAGACTGACATGGTTTTTCAGAGGTGCGTGGAGTCCAAGTGTCCTCTATAAAGCTTCCATTTTTTGTGTCCTTAACATGTACTTGTGCCTCGATGTCACAGCAACTGCTTGTTATGCTCATTTCATGAAGAATTCAGCAGGGCTTCGATGTGTTTCTCACGTTTCTTTGGTATGAAGTTTAAGTTATAAGGCCTGTACTAAAAAAGAAAATCCAAATAAAATGTCAACCCAAAATACAACTTCCTAAATTAAAACTCTAGACTCCTCAGTCCATCCATTATATTTCAATAACGAGACTCAAAAGGGTTACAAAAAACACAAGAAATGGAGAAAGTGCTGTGCTGTCAAAGTCCATTGAAGCTGATATGACACCTTGGACCACTGAAGGGTGGAGAGGACGAGTCGGACAGTTGATGTAACTGTAGATATTTCAGAGTTATTGATTTGTCAAAATGATAATTAATATTTAGAATCATCAGCAGGAATTGACACAAATGAAACAGGACTGAGTCTGGGACATTAAATGTTAAAACCGCTGGCCATTGGGACCTGAGAACAATTATGATGAGGACAGGCCATTGAGCCCAACAAGCTCACCGATCCCATTCACCTCATTCCTCCAAAAATAATAACATATAATAATAATAATAATAATAATAATAATAATAATAATAATAATAATAATAATAATAATAATAATAATATAATAAATGTATATAGCGCCTTTGTCATGCTCAGAATGACATCCAGTCCAGTGTTGCAGGCCCTCCAAGTAGTTTGATGGTCACTTAGTCCGAATCTCTTTGTGTTGAGATGAATGTTCTACCTTTTGTATGAATTTTGCCCTTAGGTGTCCGGCTGTATCATTATAATCCCATCAACTCTTCATCTCCATTCACTTCGGCTCCTTCAGTCCTTCCTCCTCGCTAACTCTGGACAGCCCTGAATCAGCCCAGTCAGTCATCTGTGGACTTTCTCTGGTGCTGCTGTGTCTTATTTTATAATCCGGAGACCAAAACCAAACACAACACTCCAGATGAGGCCTCACTAGTGTATTATACATGTGTACACACACACACACACACACACACACACACCGTGTATCACACTAAAACAACAAGTAAACGGTTTGTCACTCTGTCCGTATCACTCTGTACTCATCCAAGCTGTTACTTTTAAAATGACTTTACATGCCAGTCCTTGACGCCATTTCTGCTTACCACTTGGCACAAACAGACCTGACATTTTGTTCACTTGATTGCGTTTCTGAGCTGCTTTTCACACATCTTCTCCCATTTTCTGTTGCTGTCGCTCCACAGATGTTCAGTTTTTGTTTGTTTTATTGTTGTTGCTTTCTCTTGTATTTTACGTCTAGAATAAGTGAAGTTCGTGCACACACTTTCAAGGAGCTTCTTCCAGTGCTGGGCCACAAGGTGAGGACAAGGCCTTGGCTGGCAGCTCCGGGTGCAGGGCAGGAAGCAGCAGTGGACAGGACCCCTCAGAGCTGGTCACACACACCACACACACACACTTTTGGGTCACAAGAACATGAGACTTGTTCACGGTTTAATCTGCACCCCTCGACACACCACAGAAGGGACAGACCGTGCCATGTAATATTTCTGTTCCTTCCAACCTCCCCTAAGGCCGCTCTTTGATTGTATTTCCTATTAGTAACCGCACTTCTTCATGACTTCTTCAAGGTTGTGGTGGTGAAGCAAACCTGAGTAGAAAACGGATTAAAACTATTGAATGGTTCTGTAGATCCCCTTTGTAGCGGAGAGAGATGAGGGCATATCATACCGTGATCAATCCAGTAGCTGAAACGGCTTTTGTTTATTCAACATTTTCTTACAACGACATGAACAGCCTGATGCAGTGACGTGAGATCAGGGGGATCCTCACATGAAACCCTGAGAAGCACCAGCACTCAGTATGCTAAGAAACACTGCGATATACTCGGAGTTGAAACTGAAAGAGCAACGCTCAGAAAACAAAGAAATGGAGAATGTGCAGAGGGTTAGGGTGCAGGTATGGTCACTGAAGCCACGACACCTGAACTGTGAAACTGAACACCGCGACACTTCAGAGTCTCACTATGGGCAGCACTTACAAATCAAGCACATCATCGAATCCTTCATTCTCAAGGATGTGACCTCCACATTCCCTATCATTACAATTCTGGAACTTTTCTACAACTTTCTCAACCTTAAATTTTTATTTTTTTGAAGAAGACAATGATATTTCTTTGGTACAAACATCAAGTCTTATTGCACATCAATCAAATAACCGCCATGCACTCTGACAGCAGCTTGTACATAATGATATGTCAATACATGAAGACGAGCTGCCACACATTCACTACGAGGTGACTTGGTGGTTGGTGGGCAGCTTGGCTAGGATATTGGAGGAGAGTGGGGAGGCAGGAAATGCAGTCACTTCTGTCCTCTCTGGACTAGCATTGGGGCTTGTTCTGTCCAGGAGCGGTCACTTGTCACCTCGACTCCCTGCCAGGACCTTTGTGCACCTGACTAATGCCACAGAGGAGGCAGACAGTGTTATGGTTCTATCAGAAGTCAATAGTGACCTCCTTTGTTTAATCGACATTCACGGTCAGTCAGTTTATTGTTCTTACACCAGCCCACTAGATGTTTAACTGTAAGCCGTCTTGTCATCGTCACCGATGAGGCCCATCACTGTTGTGTTGTCCTCAGACTTAATGGTGAGGTTTATGGTGTACCTGGCACATCATTCATGGGTCATTAGGGTGACGAGTACTGGAGGCTGGACACAACCTTGGGAGATCCCAGCACTCAGAAGTATGGCATTTGATGGATTCTGTCCAACTCTCACTAACTGGGGTCTGTCTGTCTGTCTGGAGGTCAAATATCCAGTGGCAGAGGGGGGTTTCCAATGAGTCTAGAAGTGAAAAGAAGCAATCAAGAGTGTGGAACTGTTCTACCTCATTATCGGACAACACAGTAACACTGTCCTATGCTGCTCTCCTCCGGTTAACACTCCAGGCTGCTGACGACACATTCCCTAAATCCTCTTCTGCACTGTCGCTCCACTCACACATCCCCTCAACTCCATGATGATTCTCGCTGCTCTTAAGTCTTGTGATTTCAAAAATAATGATGAATAAATAGAAATCTTTTAAGATGTCTCACAACCAAAATCTCCCACCCTAATTGTTAATCAGTGGTCTCTTAAACTGTTTTCATAAGGATTTTTAACACAACAACAAATGACATCTTTAGGACAAGACAATTAAACATTTTATTGTAGAAATGTATCATCTGTACTAAAGGGCCCGTTTATTGCAGCATTTTAATGACCACATGATTATCTTAAAAGCAAAATGAATACACACCGCACTCGTGGGCTTTTTGTGTTTAGTGCGATAAAGCGACTGAAACGCTTCAATGTGTGTCGAGCTCACGGCTGCTATGATATCTGTGAACCACCAGATGTCGCTGTTTAAGGAGCTCTGATGTCTTTATCCTGCACAATCAGAAAGAAACTTCACAAAATGTAAAAGCGCCGCGCTAAACTCGGCAGGTCGTCTCCTTGTCGTAAATGTTGTTGTTTTTATTATTCCTACCATTTAAGAATAAAAGGCGAGCCCAGTGCCGATCTACTATTAGAACGAAAGACAAAGAGAACTTTCTGAGCCCTTTTGTTAAACGCGATGCTGCTTTTCGTCACACAGTTTGCGTGATGTCTTTATGATGATGATGACCACGTATGATTGTACAAAAAAAATCATACAAACGCGTCATGAAGTCACGAATTACCTGTCTGTCTGCACGACCCCCTAATCCAGAGGTCCCCCCACCTCCTCTGCCCAGACGATGCCCGACTGGTGCAGTGAGGTGCCCATAATGTGCCACCAATTTTTATCATAAATGCCCAGAGTCTTAAATAAGGAGCAGCTTCAAAATGACCCGGAAATCTTCAGGTTTTATTTGTCATTTGCCAGACGTGATTTTGTTTTTATTCTGAATTTCATTATTCATTAACAGACTCGCACTGATGCGTCATTATTAATCTGAGAGAGACGAGGCACACAGTTATAAGTGGGATAAAACAAATGAAACGCCACCACCCAGAAAAGGTGGAAAAATGATCCGAGTGATCGACAACTTAATAACCGATGCCACCTTTACAGGACGCCCTCGGCTCATCCAAAAAGTTGTGACTTAAAGTTAAACTTGAGGGCGGCGTGGACGGCGAGTAACGGGACCCACAGGGTGGCCTTAAACGGGTCACTTCATCCGCCTGTGCTCAGATTATAAAGTATATATATATATATATATATATATATATATATATATATATATATATATATATATATATATATATATATATATATATATATATATATGTATGTAAAGAGATAAAATGAAGAAGTTTGCATTAATGATGACGGTAATTGTGTAGAGGCCCCAAAACTGTACTCGGTGAAAGGCGCTATACTGACATTCACTGAACTGAACTGCGCTAAAGTGGCGGACGTCAGGCTCACTTTGCTGTGTCGTTTATGTCTCACCTGCTGTCTAGAATGACATCAATGGCGGATGAGCCGCCGCACTTTGTATTTGAATTAAACCCGCAATTTTAATTTCTGTACTTTTTTCCCATCGTGATTGACATTCGCCCCTCGTCTTTGTTTTATTCGTTTTACTTCTTTAATAATCCGCTCAGATCTTCGCAGTCCTGCGTGTCGACTCGTCGGTTCACTAAATGCACAAATTTAGTAGTTTTGTGTTTTCTGAAGTTTACGGAAGTAGAAAGAGTGGCTTACCTGCAGCGGCCGAGTTTAAGTGCAGTTATGTCGCCGAAGTTTAAATCTCACGAATACGCTGACGATGAGAGGACCTCCATAAACGACCTAAAAGACGGCGATTGATGTTTTTCTGTCTCCGGCTGAAGGGCCCTCGCCCTCATGAAAGTGAGCCCCGCTGACTGACTGACTCGCTTTCTATTTCGCAGGAAACAAACGTCGATCAGGAGGACGCCTCCACTCGCCAGCTGTGTGTCTTTGTCATTTAGTTAGTAGGACCGCCAATATCGGCCGAGTCCGTTAAGCAGGACCTGCCGACTGAATGACCGGCGCCGTCTCATTTGAACTTTACGGGCCGGGGGTCTCCGACAGCACCGAATAGAAAGTGAAAAGAGAACGAGCGGCGCTTTTCATGAGACCCTGCTAATACGTGGCTATCACCTTTTCACTGCCCAATTATGAACGTAAAAACAGAGGAATTGCAATGGGCTCTCACACGGAGTCAATGGGCTTTACTGGGACAGAGAGTCAGATCACCAAGGGATGCTGGCAAAGAGGACATTTAAACTTTTATTAAGAAGTTCTAATTCTAAAACCATCGCTAGATTCAGTGCCCAAGTGCCTGCCAGGGTTGGTTTCAGCCTCGAGCCCCTTGTGCCCCCTGCTGGTACTGACAGGAAAGATGGCTTAGCTGAGGTCGTCTGCACAGGTGACAGAAGTCCACAGGTCGTTACTTAAGTGAAAGCAAAAATATACAATAGCAAAAATACACCAGTAAAAGTAACCTGTCCAGTCTGGTGTTTAGTGTGAACATTAACTGAAGCTCCCGACCTGCATCTGCAGGATTTTATGCATTGTGCTGCTGCCACTTGATTGGCTAACTCGATAATCACTCGGATGTGATGAAACAGTGCAGCCATATTCAGGTGTGACCTGTTTGTATTTCTAATTAGACAGTAAAGTTTACTTACTTTAGATATTCATTCAGATGTGCAGTGTGACGTGACGCTGGGTGCTGTGCAGTCTCGTCTGTGCCTTTGTTAAGGTGGTGTGAGTGTCATCAGGCAGTCCTCCTCACCTCCTGTTAACTCAGTGTGTCAGCACGCTGTTTAGTCTCTCCATCCATCATCTTAATTTGCTTATTCAGGCTCACGATCACAGCAAACACTGGGCACATAGTAGGAACAGGGCGCCAGTTTAGCACCACCAGTCCGTCTAACTGGTATGTCTTTAAACTATGGTCAGAACCCACCAAAGACTGTGAGAACAAGCAGACTCCACACTGGAGCACCAGAGGCTTGAACTGAAGACAATTATCAACATTCAGGAGAGGAGGACACTTCTGAGGTGCATCACTGCCAGTGGAAACGCTTAGTGAAGGTGACGGGTGCAGCACAAGGACATGAGGAATTCTGAAAGGACAGAAAGAAAGGCCACTTAACTCAGTCTCTTGACTCACGGCGCTAGTTAAGGAGTAAAGGAGGTTAAAAATTAATCAATCAATGCAGCGTATATATTGTCTCTGAAATAAGTTTTCTTTCTTTAATAATATTTTCTTAAAGGAGCTCCACTATTAACAATATTTTTTAAAATGAGGTACAAATATTTTAACATACCCAGTATAAAAACGTTTCTACCTAACAAGAAAGAAGTCCAGTGGCCATGACTCAACTACCAGATAAGCATGTAAATGGGAGCAAATAAAGAGACGGCCGAATACGTACGACACTTCAGCCTTGTGTTCATTCCAGCCTCAAGGGTAGATTCTGTTAAATAGTAATAATTACTACCAAATCCTTTCACAAACGTATTGTGTGGATAAAATACTGCGCTGTTTAAATGCAGACCCCTCTCCTTGCCACTTCTCTGCATACTCCATGATTGTACCGGCCCTTGACTTCCAGTTTCTTGCCCCTTCCATTTCCACTGAAGATCACGTGAACCACCAATATAGTTCGCATGCAGGGCCAATAGAGATCAGTCGGGATGGGCGATACCACGGTTTTTAAAATCAACACCAATACAAGTATTTTATGTGTCAGATTTGCGCTACTGATACCGATACAGAGTATTAAAAAAAAAATACAGGAATTTGTTTTCAAATGATGATAGTGTTAGAAGCTAATATTAAATTGATCAGTCTGCATTTAAATGAACTAATATCACAAGACAGTATTAAGGTCACCATAACAAATTTATTCTAAAATTTGTATTAATAGAATGAACATGGCATGTCATTTTCTAACCTCTTTACTCCATCCCAAGTCTATTGGAGGCTGCCAGGGCCTATCCCAGCTGCCATAGGGTACAAGGCAGGAGCAAACCCTGGACCGGACGCCCATCAGTTACTGGGCAAACACACCAAACACACACTGTGGCCAAGTTAGCGCTGCGAGTTCACCTGACTTGCATGTCTTTGGACTGTGGGAGGAAACTTACAAAGCCACGGGGACAACAAGCAAACTCCATGTGGGAAGGATCCAGGTAGCAAAGAATGAACATACAAATGTAATAATGAGAATATTAACTTTTATGATTTCATAAAGATTTCGTTATTCACAAATGTACTTAAACTGGATCCCCTTAGAACACTAACATTTACAAAAAAAAAAATATTCCCACATTTGCATTTTCTATTATATTCTGCCCTTCTGTTTTATCGAGAAAAAATGTGTCATATTAGCTTTACATTTAGTTAAGTTTCAAATTTGTATTTAGAAAAAATAATGCTGACATTTTTACACTTAACCCTATTTTGCCCCTGCAGGTCCAAGGCAGGAACATCAGGTTGAGAGCCCATCACATGGTCATCACATGGTGAACACACACACACACCAGGGGCCAATTTAACACCTAAACTGTGTGTCTTTGGACTGTGGAGGAAACAGGAGCACAATACAAAATTAAACAGAAACATTATATTTTATTACGCTAGATGCTGCTACTAATGCAAGTAAAATACTTTTAAATCCACTAAAGTTGCAAAATAATTAATAGACTTATTAACATTTACTCAGACACGTATTTTCTGGAAATCTTCAAATTAGGCACAGCTAGTAAGTATTTTGCGTAGTGTTAAGACTCTTTAACCTTCTTATTTATGTATATTCGTTGTACTGTACCTTTCGTTTTAGTTAGCAAAAAAACAAAATGGACAGAACTCGTGACAAAATGCTCTGACGGTGATGCTTCACTATTATGTGTCCTCCGTTATGCTAACAACGAGCTTTACGTTTCATAAATATTAATGAGTGATAAACGGTAAACTATTTTACTCAACTAAGTCATCAGTAAATTCCTGTCTACAAAATCCTGCTAGCAGAAGAGTTACATATTGT
This sequence comes from Polypterus senegalus, assembly GCF_016835505.1. NCBI lineage: Eukaryota > Metazoa > Chordata > Cladistia > Polypteriformes > Polypteridae > Polypterus > Polypterus senegalus. Next base: position 1,893,293 of record NC_053154.1, on the reverse strand, counting down.
GAGTAACATATTGTGCATCTTTAAAAACTCTCCTGTCCCCTCCGTTATCAGGCACAGATTGCAGCTGAATCGCCAGGCTTCAGATTTCCATCACTTTGACGTTTTACAAACGTCTTTCTGTTAAACAGTTAAAAAGCACACATGCTGTTTAAGTGGGCTCCTTCTTTTGCCACTGGACTGCTGATTCTTCTCACAAATATTGCATCGGGCCACTGCATTCTTTTCCAACTGTAAAAAGCAGCCGCATACAACTAAGCTCTCGGTCTGGCATTGGCGTACAGTCTGCGCTTGTGCGAGGGGCGCGGCTTTATGGCGCTGTTGCGTCACAGCGCGTCGTCTCATTTCAGTTTGGGAGCACGGAAAGTGTGTTACAGTAATACATTCTAAGCCTTTTGCAAGATCCTTGCTACCGTATCCTATGGAAAAAATAGTAGCAACTGATATTTTTGAATGGTACTTGATACAAACGAGTACAGTTGGAGTATCGAAGTATCAATTACTGTGGTATTCCCATCCCTAGAGATCAGACACAAAGTTGCAATAGGGTGTGTACGCATAACCAGTATGTTTCGTATGAGAAATCGACATAGTACAGACACACAACCAATAGAGTTCAGGCACAGGTTACCCACATAAAAGCAGTGTAATGAAACCAATATAGTGCATACACAAATCCATTGTTAGCCCGACACAGAACTCAAGCCAATATTGTTCCTAGGCAAACCGATAACATGCGAGCGTAAAGCGATGCAGTTCACCCACAAACCAATCACAAACATTTTGGAACCAGTGATATACACATGCGAATCAATATAGTTCACATGCAAACCAGTGCTAAGCATAAGAATATATAATTCATGCACAAACCGATAATATACGGACACGAACCAATACAGCTCATTTGAATGAAACCAGTATTGTACGCACGCAAACCAATCAAGTATGCACGCTAACCGATAGTAATTATTCATAAACCAATAGTGTTCATATGTAAACCAATAGTTTTAATTCAAAAATATTTGATTTATGGCCTGTTTGGCCCCTAATACTCAGGGTGCCAGCATCGGAGATTCTCATCTGTGCTTGTGCTCTCGTCTTGTCTGATCTTGCGATGTCCACGGCTTTGTTTAATGTTCACTCAGATCCGCCGCTTAAAAGTTCCTCTCGCACCTTCGCTGACTCTTCTGTCCCTGACCATCTTCATTTACATAACCACAGTCCTTCACCAGCAATTTTAACTCCATTACAAAGTAATCAAAAGTCTCGTTTATCCCCTGCGTCTTCTCATTAATCTTGTATCTAACGAATATTGTATTCATCTTAGGCACGTCATATGCCTCAAAGCGGTCATAAATACGTTTTCGGTACCTTGGCTTCCTCCATGTGGTGAAAATGTGTCTTCCTTTTGTCCCACCAGTCCACAGGAACAAGTAGCTGCATTTTTCACTATCGTCTTTGCCTTTTAGCGGGACAGAAAACATCAGCTCCACGTGTTGTCGGAACTTTTTCCATTGTCCCGGCAGGTTAAGAGAATCCCAGTCAATTCGTGGCGGGGAACTCCAGCAAAATCCATGACTGTCCTCTATTCTGACACCATGTCTTGTTTTAACACCTTGAGCAAAATTAAGTGATGAGGAGCAGGCACATGCGGTCAGGGGAGGCAGGTGAGAATGCATGCAGAGCCGCACCTGTCATCATGAAAAGTAAAAAAAAAAAAACTAATAATCCATCTATTGTCCAACCCACTGAATCCGAACACAGGGTCTCGGGGGTCTGCTGGAGCCAATCCCAGCCAACACAGGGCACAAGGCAGGAATCCAATCCCGGGCAGGGTGCCAACCCACCGCAGAAAACTAATAATGATAGCATAAAATAATTGAGTTCACTGCTCTGTGCTATAAATTTGTTTTCTGTATAATTACAATAATTTTGATCATTTTTATAGTCAAAATGGCTCAATTGGCGCATGTCCTGTTCAAATGCTTGGGAGAAATGCAAGGCGCAGGAGCGACGAGCCTCCCCTCTGACTGCGCTCTCCCTCACACAAAGGGTTGATGCCTGTGATTGGCACATGCATGTTGCTGTCTCTCTTTATGTTGTCAGTAGAAGCTTTGCAGTCACGTTTATGACACACCCTGACTTTCCACTGTCTGGCTAATATTTTTAATGAACGTGTGACATATTTAGTCTTGCTGATCGGACATAAAGCCGCAGTGAGAAGTCACAAGGTTAGGCAGACAGTACCGTGGTGCCCTGAAGGGGGCGCATGTGAACCCACCAGGTGCTCGTCACTGCTCTTCTTCTCGGCAATGATCTCCATTGAGGCGGAGAGACTTTTAAAACTGAAGGGAAATAAGGAGGACCTTTACAAGAAAGTGAGGGAGATTATCATGGAGAAGGACAGGCGCATGGACTTCATTTAAAAATTAAGGTAAGACCATAAACGAGTTTCAACTTTATAAAAAATGGATCAGACTAAGAAAAAAAACAATCCAATATTCAAAAACTTCATTTTGACCTTAAATAAAATATTCTTTTGTTTTTCTTGTTATCCTGTTGAACAGTCTGTATTAAAATTGATTAAAGTATCAGAATGAATAGCTTTGAAAAACAACTAAATATTTCAATTAAGGTCAAAATTGAAATCAGATTTTTGTACACCACTCTGTACTTTCATTTTTATTGAATGAGTTTGAATTGTGAAATTGAAACAGTAAATTTAGAACGCTCTCTATTTCTCTCTCTCTCTCTCTCTTCCCTGTGTGTAAAGAATGAGATGAGATATGAAACATAACCAGCAGTCAATGTGCAGGCTGCCAAGTGAATAGTGAATGAGCTGCTCTTTGGGGTTCATCTATTTGTAAATGTCACTCTGAAGGAGTCACCAGCCATGAACCTCACTGCACGTCACTGATGGCGAGACGATTGTTGAAATATGCAGCGGAACTTTAATTATCACAGCTCTTACATCCACGACATCCGTTCTCGATATTCTACTCTAAACTAAAACAAAGCAAAACACAAGTGAGGTCCCTTTTTCTGTGGTTTCCTTTTGACACACAGTAGGTGTCTAAAAATGCCTGATAACAATAATACATTTCAATGACATATCTTAACACCAAATTGACATTTTGTTGACAAATAAATATTACAGTCATTTTCTAACCCGCTTAGTCCAGGACAGGGTGGTGTTCACTTTATGCCGGAGCCCATCCCAGCTAGAATAGGACACAGTGCAGGAAGAAACACAGAGGACAGGCCACCGGTAGTCCATCGCAGGGTGTGAACACACACACACACACACACACACACACACCACCTAACCTGCATGTATTTAGACTGTTGGAGGTAAGGGGGGCACCCAGAGAAAACCCACACAGACACGGGGAGAGCATTGAAACTCTACACAGGGAGCCCTACCACTGTGCCACCCCATAATTTACAACTTATGCATACATTTTTTTTAGGAATAAGATTTTTTCTTTTAACTTGAATACTTGAGTTTTTATACTGGGTATGTTAAAATATTTGTACCTCATTTTATAAAATATTGTTAATAGTGGAGCTCCTTTAAGAAAATATTATTAAAGAAAAAAACTTATTTCAGAGACAATATATACGCTGCATTGATTGATTAATTTTTAACCTCCTTTACTGGCGCCGTGAGTCAAGAGACTGAGTTAAGTGGCCTTTCTTTCTGTCCTTTCAGAAATCTTCATGTCCTTGTGCTGCACCCGTCACCTTCACTAAGCGTTTCCACTGGCAGTGATGCACCTCAGAAGTGTCCTCCTCTCCTGAATGTTGATAATTGTCTTCAGTTCAAGCCTCTGGTGCTCCAGTGTGGAGTCTGCATGTTCTCCCAGTCTCTGGTGGGTTCCGACCATAGTTTAAAGACATACCAGTTAGGTGGACTGGTGGTGCTAAACTGGCCCTGTTCTTACTATGTGCCCAGTGTTTGCTGTGATTGTGAGCCTGAATAAGCAGGTTAAGGTGATGGATGGAGGGAGAGACTAAACAGCGTGCTGACACACTGAGTTAACAGGAGGTGAGGAGGACTGCCTGATGACACTCACACCACCCTTAACAAAGGCACAGACGAGACTGCACAGCACCCAGCGTCACGTCGCACTGCACATCTGAATGAATATCTAAAGTAAGTAAACTTTACTGTCTAATTAGAAATGCAAACAGGTCACACCTGAATATGGCTGCACTGTTTCATCACATCCGAGTGATTATCGCGTTAGCCAATCAAGTGGCAGCAGCACAATGCATAAAATCCTGCAGATTCAGGTCGGGAGCTTCAGTTAATGTTCACACTAAACACCAGACTGGACAGGTTACTTTTACTGGTGTATTTTTGCTATTGTATATTTTTGCTTTCACTTAAGTAACGACCTGTGGACTTCTGTCAACTGTGCAGACGACCTCAGCTAAGCCATCTTTCCTGTCAGTACCAGCAGGGGGCACAAGGGGCTTGGGGCGGAAACCAACCCTGGCAGGCACTTGGGCACTGAATCTAGCGATAGATTTAGGATTAGAACTTCTTAATAAAAGTTTAAATGTCCTCTTTGCCAGCATCCCTTGGTGATCTGACTCTCTGTCCCAGTAAAGCCCATTGACTCGTGTGAGAGCCCATTGCAATTCCTCTGTTTTACGTTCATAATTGGGCAGTGAAAAGGTGATAGCCACGTATTAGCAGGGTCTCATGAAAAGCGCCGCTCGTTCTCTTTTCACTTTCTATTCGGTGCTGCTGGAGACCCCCGGCCCGTAAAGTTCAAATGAGACGGCGCCGGTCATTCAGTCGGCAGGTCCTGCTTAGCGGACTCGGCCGATATTGGCGGTCCTACTAACTAAATGACAAAGACACACAGCTGGCGAGTGGAGGCGTCCTCCTGATCGACGTTTGTTTCCTGCGAAATAGAAAGCGAGTCAGTCAGTCAGCGGGGCTCACTTTCATGAGGGCGAGGGCCCTTCAGCCGGAGACAGAAAAACATCAATCGCCGTCTTTTAGGTCGTTTATGGAGGTCCTCTCATCGTCAGCGTATTCGTGAGATTTAAACTTCGGCGACATAACTGCACTTAAACTCGGCCGCTGCAGGTAAGCCACTCTTTCTACTTCCGTAAACTTCAGAAAACACAAAACTACTAAATTTGTGCATTTAGTGAACCGACGAGTCGACACGCAGGACTGCGAAGATCTGAGCGGATTATTAAAGAAGTAAAACGAATAAAACAAAGACGAGGGGCGACTGTCAATCACGATGGTAAAAAGTACAGAAATTAAAATTGCGGGTTTAATTCAAATACAAAGTGCGGCGGCTCATCCGCCATTGATGTCATTCTAGACAGCAGGTGAGACATAAACGACACAGCAAAGTGAGCCTGACGTCCGCCACTTTAGCGCAGTTCAGTTCAGTGAATGTCAGTATAGCGCCTTTCACCGAGTACAGTTTTGGGGCCTCTACACAATTACCGTCATCATTAATGCAAACTTCTTCATTTTATCTCTTACACATACACACACACACATATATATATATATATATATATATATATATATATATATATATATATATATATATATATATATATATATATATATATATATATATATATACTTTATAATCTGAGCACAGGCGGATGAAGTGACCCGTTTAAAGCCACCCTGTGGGTCCCGTTACTCGCCGTCCAAGTTTAACTTTAAGTCACAACTTTTTGGATGAGCCGAGGGCGTCCTGTAAAGGTGGCATCGGTTATTAAGTTGTCGATCACTCGGATCATTTTTCCACCTTTTCCGGGTGGTGGCACTTTATTTGTTTTATCCCACTTTTAATCGTGTGCCTCGTCTCTTTCAGATTAATAATGACGCACCTGTGCGAGTCTGTTAATGAATAATGAAGTTCAGAATAAAAACAAAATCACGCCTGGCAAATGACAAATAAAACCTGAAGATTTCCGGGTCATTTTGAAGCTGCTCCTTATTTAAGACTCTGGGCATTTATGATAAAAATTGGTGGCACATTATGGGCACCTCACTGCACCAGTCGGGCATCGTCTGGGCAGAGGAGCAGGGGGACCTCTGGATTAGGGGGTCGTGCAGACAGACAGGTAATTCGTGACTTCATGACGCGTTTGTATGTTTTTTTTTTTTTGTTGTAAAATCATACGTGGTCATCATCAACATAAAGACATCACGCAAACTGTGTGACGAAAAGCAGCATCGCGTTTAACAAAAGGGCTCAGAAAGTTCTTTTGTCTTTCGTTCTAATAGTAGATCGGCACTGGGCTCGCCTTTTATTCTTAAATGGTAGGAATAATAAAAACAACAACATTTACGACAAGGAGACGACCTGCCGAGTTTAGCGCGGCGCTTTTACATTTTGTGAAGTTTCTTTCTGATTGTGCAGGATAAAGACATCAGAGCTCCTTAAACAGCGACATCTGGTGGTTCACAGATATCATAGCAGCCGTGAGCTCGACACACATTGAAGCGTTTCAGTCGCTTTATCGCACTAAACACAAAAAGCCCACGAGTGCGGTGTGTATTCATTTTGATTTTACGATAATCATGTGGTCATTAAAATGCTGCAATAAACAGGCCCTTTAGTACAGATGATACATTTCTACAATAAAATGTTTAATTGTCTTGTCCTAAAGATGTTATTTGTTGTCCTGTTAAAAATCCTTATGAAAACAGTTTAAGAGACCACTGATTAACAATTAGGGTGGGAGATTTTGGTTGTGAGACATCTTAAAAGATTTCTATTTATTCATCATTATTTTCGAAATCACAAGACTGAAGAGCAGCGAGAATCATCATGGAGTTGAGGGAATGTGTGAGTGGAGCGACAGTGCAGAAGAGGATTTAGGGAATGTGTCGTCAGCAGCCTGTAGTGTTAACCAGAGGAGAGCAGCATAGGACAGTGTTACTGTGTTGTCCGATAATGAGGTAGAACAGTTCCACGCTCGTGATTGCTTCTTTTCACTTCTAGACTCATTGGAAACCCCCCTCTGCCACTGGATATTTGACCTCCAGACAAACAGACAGACCCCAGTTAGGGAGAGTTGGACAGAATCCATCAAATGCCATACTTCTGAGTGCTGGGATCTCCCAAGGTTGTGTCCAGTCTCCAGTACTCGTCACCCTAATGACCCATGAATGATGTACCAGGTACACCATAAACCTCACCATTAAGTTTGAGGACAAAACAACAGTGATGGGCCTCATCAGTGACGATGACAAGACGGCTTACAGTTAAACATCTAGTGGGCTGGTGTAAGAACAATAAACTGACTGACCGTGAATGTCAATTAAACAAAGGAGATCAAGGAGGTGCACAAAGGTCCTGGGAGGGAGTCGAGGTGACAAGTGACCGCTCCTGGACAGAACAAGCCCCCATGCTAGTCCAGAGAGGACAGAAGTGACTGCATTTCCTGCCTCCCCCACTCTCCTCCAATATCCTGGCTAAGCTGCCCACCAACCACCAAGTCACCTCGTAGTGAATGTGTGGCAGCTCGTCTTCATGTATTGACATATCATTATGTACAAGCTGCTGTCAGAGTGCATGGCGGTTATTTGATTGATGTGCAATAAGACTTGATGTTTGTACCAAAGAAATGTCATTGTCTTCTTCAAAAAAATAAAAATTTAAGGTCGAGAAAGTTGTAGAAAAGTTCCAGAATTGTAATGATAGGGAATGTGGAGGTCACATCCTTGAGAATGAAGGATTCGATGATGTGCTTGATTTGTAAGTGCCGTCCATTTTGAGACTCTGAACTGTTTCACAGTTCAGGTGTCGTGGCTTCAGTGCCCATACCTGCACCCTAACCCTCTGCACATTCTCCATTTCTTTGTTTTCTGAGCGTTGCTCTTTCAGTTTCAACTCCGAGTATATTGCAGTGTTTCTTAGCATACTGAGTGCTGGTGCTTCTCAGGGTTTCATGTGAGGATTCCCCCGATATGACGTCACTGCATCAGGCTGTGCATGTCGTTGTAAGAAAATGTGAAAAATCAAAAGCCGTTTCAGCTACTGGATTGATCACAGTATGATGTGCCCTCATCTCTCCGCTACAAAGGGGATCTACAGAACCATTCAATAGTTTTAATCCGTTTTCTACTCAGGTTTGCTTCACCACCACAACCTTGAAGAAGTCATGAAGAAGTGCGGTTAGTAATAGGAAATAAAATCAAAGAGCGGCCTTAGGAGAGGTTGGAGGGAACAGAAATATTACATGACACGGTCTGTCCCTTCTGTGGTGTTTCGAGGGGTGCAGATTAAACCGTGAACAAGTCTCATGTTCTTGTGACCCAAAAGTGTGTGTGTGTGGTGTGTGTGACCAGCTCTGAGGGGTCCTGTCCACTGCTGCTTCCTGCCCTGCACCCGGGGCTGCCAGCCAAGGCCTTGTCCTCACCTTGTGGCCCAGCACTGGAAGAAGCTCCTTGAAAGTGTGTGCACGAACTTCACTTATTCTAGATGTAAAATACAAGAGAAAGCAACAACAGCAACAAAAACAAAAACATACTGAACATCTGAGGGGCGACAGCAACAGAAAATAGGAGAAGATGTGTGAACGGCAGCTCAGAAATGCAATTAAGTGAACAAAATGTCAGGTCTGTTTGTGCCAAGTGGTAAGCAGAAATGGCGTCAAGGACTGGCATGTAAAGTCATTTTAAAAGTAACAGCTTGGATGAGTACAGAGTGATATGGACAGAGTGACAAACCGTTTACTTGTTGTTTTAGTGTGATACACAGAGATTGTGTGTGTGTGTGTGTGTGTACACATGTATAATACACTAGTGAGGCCTCATCTGGAGTGTTGTGTTTGGTTTTGGTCTCCAAATTATAAAATAAGACACAGCAGCACCAGAGAAAGTCCACAGATGAGTGACTGGGCTGATTCAGGGCTGTCCAGAGTTGGTGAGGAGGAAGGACTGAAGGAGCCGAAGTAAATGGAGATGAAGAGTTGATGGGATTATAATGATACAGCCAGACACCTAAGGGCAAAATTCATACAAAAGGTAGAACATTCATCTCAACACAAAGAGATTCGGAGTAAGTGACCATCAAACTACTTGGAGGGCCTGCAGCACTGGACTGGATGTCATTCTGAGCATGACAAAGGCGCTATATACATTTATTATTATTATTATTATTATTATTATTATTATTATTATTATTATTATTATTATATGTTATTATTTTTAGAGGAATGAGGTGAATGGGATCGGTGAGCTTGTTGAGCTCAATGGCCTGTCCTCATCATAATTGTTCTCAGGTCCCAATGGCCAGCAGTTTTAACATTTAATGTCCCAGACTCCGTCCTGTTTCATTTGTGTCAGTTCCTGCTGTTGATTCTAAATATTAATTATCATTCTGACAAATCAATAACTCTGAAATATCTACAGTTACATCAACTGTCCGACTCATCCTCTCCACCCTTCAGTGGTCCAAGGTGTCATATCAGCTTCAATGGACTTTGACAGCACAGCACTTTCTCCATTTCTTGTGATTTTTGTAACCCTTTTCATTCTCGTTGGTGAAATTTAATGGGTGGACAGAGGAGTCTAGAGTTTTAATTTAGGAGGTTGTAGTTTGTGTTGACATATTATTTGGATTTTGTTTTTTAGTACAGGCCTTATAACTTAAACTTCATACCAAAGAACAGTGAGAAACACATCAAAGCCCTGCTGAATTCTTCATGAAATGAGCGTAACAAGCAGTTGCTGTGACATCGTGGCACAAGTACATGTTAAGGACACAAAAAATGGAAGCTTTGGAGAGGACACTTGGACTCCACACATCTCTGAAAATCCACGTCAGTCTCCTGCCTCAGGCCTGCAAACGTTCAGCCTGCAGTGAGCCTTCATCAAGTTATAAACGTGTCATAAAGTGACGGTTTTTATCCATCCATCCATACTTTTAAATAGTCTTCACCCTGCTGTTGTCATCATCTGAACCAACACTGACGTGTCCAGGTGAAGTGGCAAACATCATTGATAATGAAAAAGGGGAAACTAGACAATTTGAAAATGGCTGACAAAACACAGATCAGAGCTGGAATTATAGAATGGGATATTGGGACTCGCGTCTGTTACTTAAACTCCTGCACGCGTTAGCTTACAAACAAGGGAGCTCCATGTGATTTTGGTGTCAATGGAGTGTCCATCAGTCCATTAATTAAAATTATGAGGCGATGGCAGTGAAAGGCGATCCACAGCACAGGAGACGTTGTGATGGATGACAGAAGGACTGCAATGAAAGCTGTCAGCCAAATGTGGAGTTTGATTTCACTGTGGTGGGCTCAGTTGTGTTCGCATTAAAGAGCGGACCTTGAAGGCTGCGCAGAGGAAGCGTCTGCACTCTTTGTGGAGCTCAAAGTGACGGCCATTAA
>NC_053154.1:1758787-1882398 GCF_016835505.1 Polypterus senegalus | reverse complement strand
CAAGTACATACGAGTCCCAGGAAGGGGGACAGCAGAAGTTTAGACACATGATCTCTACTCCGCAAGAAGAAAGACAGGAGAAAGGACAGACATCTTATGAGCCTCAAATGATAAAAAGACAATAAAAAGTCAGCAAGAGACAGACAGAGAGAGACACACAGAAAGACACAGAGAAAGCTGACTAAAGAGGAGATGAGCTGGCTACGCTGATGACCTAACTGAGACTTTGTGTAAGATTATGGGCTGCCTGGAATCAACACACACATTCAATGTCTTGTAAATTTGTGTCTGCTTTCAGAAGCACAGCCTGATCCAGGATGAAAATGGTATGAAGTCCCATCAGTGTATTGCTGCTGGTTTACAGCTCTAGCTACAATATTTATAGATTAAAACTCATTCAACTTGCATTGCTCTTTGTATGTTTTTATTCTTTTTTTGCTGCCGACAGCCAGGAAAATGACTTCTTTACTCAGCTCAGTGACTCCAGGGTGTTAAAAATAAGCTAAAGTTCAGTCATACGTGGGTGAAGTCTGAAGGTAGCAGCCTTTAGACTCCAGTGTAAGTACGTGGTACCTGTGACGTGCGTATCTCTGAAGATTAGTAAGTGTGAACAGAGAAAAGGGAGCAGCAACAGGGGGATATCCTATAACTGTTTTGTATTGAATAAAAATCTGATTAAAGGGGAATTAAAGTTTTCAGGAAAGGTGTCCCCAAAAGCCTTCAAATGATAAAACAACTTGCTTGTCATTTAGTGTTTAATTTGAACTGTTCTGTATCTATACTTAGTTATTATGAATTTGACCAGCATTACACATTGCACCCTTAAGAATTTCCGTTCTTCTGTTTTTTATGTTCAGGTAGTGAAGCTCCAAATTTCACCTCACGGCCCTCAGAGCAGAGAAGACTTCTTACGATGTAAGTTTGTGTTTTGACTGAAAGTAACATCAGAACAGAAATCATTTCTTAAACTAATATGCCAATTTAGGTGTGACAAGTCTCTGGTCACACTTACAGGTAATCTAACTTAGTCACCATTAAAATATCCGACTACGCCACCCAGTTTTATTAAGAGACTGGGAACTCTTGAAATTTACTGATAATAGCACACAGGTTTCTTTAAATTGGACGGTGAGTAAACACAGAATGAAAGACACAACAGTAATTTCAGAAAAAAGCAACAGTAAGTTCTATTACACAAGACAATATAAAGTACATTAAAAACATAAATGAACATAACAAAATCTAAACATATCAGGAACGAATTTCCTTTTTTTAAAATAAAACACAGTCCACACTCTAAAAGTCCGTTAAAAACAAGAATTGGAGGATACAACCTCTAGTGGTGCAGAGTCCAGTTTGCGCACTGTGTTACCCCAACACTTAATTGTTCAGCTGTCCACGGATGCACTCCGTTCACCGGACACTCATTTCCCAACAGAAGTTATGTCAGATCGTTGAATCCCTGTCAGCGTCTCTTCGTCGTTCCTTTTTTTTTTCCACTCTGAGCTCCTTGTGTTGCTGTGACCTAAGCACACCTCATTTCTCGTCTGCCAGCTTTGCTTGGTCCTTTCATGCAGCTTCCCTCTCTCCCTGGAAGTGAGTGTTGCCGTCTTTGTGCCTCACGTCGTGCCAGCCAGGTACCCTCATCTGCCTACAAGCCCCTGTGCTCTGTCCGAGTGTCTTGGCAGCCTTTTCAGTGGACCGTCCCTTCTGCCTTCTCCTGCCCAGGAGTTTAAATCTCCTTTAGTCCCTGCCGTTGTCAGTCCTGGACAATCAGTTTAATCAATGGCACATCTAAATTTCCTGGGTTTAACAATTAATGAAAACAAAGTTAACAAAATGTATTGTTACCAACCATTAATGAGAACAGATCTGATGATTAGAAACCGATATTGTCAAACATTAATTTCAGGTAAATGCAGACGTCCTCCAAGGAAGGAGCAGTTCTGTTATCACAACTTGGTATTGTTTGTAATCTCAACCAGTCAAAGTGACTCCTTTGCAATACGGCAAATACCTCCATCCTGCAGACAGCCTTTTAACTTCTCACCCCAGTCCCAACGATGGGTGCCTAATGGAACCACCCAGTGCACAAAAAAAGTCCCCCTCTGACATCGGGATATGATATGAAAGTGTAACCAGTGGAAAGCATCTTGTGAGTGATGAGTGTGACAGTAGTCGGCCTCATGTATAACGCCGTGCATAGAACTCGCACTATAACATGGCGTAAGCACCAAAGCCGAAATGTGTTTACGCACAGAAAAATCCAGATGCAGGAATCTGTGCGTACTCCAACTTCCAAGTTCTTCCGCTACATAAATCCTGATCAGCGTGAAAAGTAACGCTCGTGCACGCTGTAACGTCCCAACTCCTCCCAGAATTACGCCTCTTTGAATATGCAAATCAATATAAATCGCCCTTAAGCGCAGCCTTCTGTGAAAAGACAATGGGAAAAGCACCGGGGAAATTATAAGAACTTCAGCAAATACCAAGTGGAGGCAAAGGAAAAACATACTATTTGTTCAAATAAACCGTGGTATAATCAACAAAAGGAAGTTGATCGAGTGACATAGCGTGTTGGAGAAACTTGAAAGCTTACGTTCACAAAGTCACACAGTGCCAGAAATAAAAAAGAAGTCACATATCAAAGTCGCCGTGAAAAGCCGAGTTGTAGCCCACTGTCTGAGTGTCATATGAAAGCTTATTAGGGTACAGAGAAAAAAAATAGGCACACGGTGGGAAAAAAGCACAAAATGTCAACTTCAATCTAAAAATCTCCACTTTAATCACGTAGTTTATTTTGTCATTAAAGTAGAACATCATAAACTTCATCTTAAAATCGTTTAATTAACCAGTTTCTCAAATCACATCGTAATTAAAGTAGCACGTTAAATGCTTTGTTTTGTATGTGATCTTCTATGTGCTCTATGTGTGTAAATCACTACGTGCTTCTTAAACTGGCACTCTTCCTCCAACAGAAAAGAGAATCCATTACATTCGTGATATTACAGCTCTCTGAATAACTAAAATACTGAGATGTATACGTGATATCATTTTCATAATGATAGGAGTTAAAGCACGTTATTAAACATGGGAACACGGCGCAGTGATTGTGTGCGACCTTCGATGAAATTATTTATTGCAGCAGTACTCAGGGGCGGCTCTAGGCAGAGAAAGAATTGGTGGCTCCTTCGCCCACCAATGTCAATATGTTATCTTATGCACGGTTGATGGCCACGTCCATTGCAGACACTGCATAGCCAAATCATGCTCATTACACAAGCGTTTAACTTTTGTTTTTAGCTGTGGTTATTTTCTCTTTCTGTTTTATATTCAATATATATTGGCATGGCCACCCCTGCAGTCCTTGCTTTTCTTTCTCCAAGTAACCGATCGCCAGACAATCAGCTCTGTAATAGACGTTAAGCCATCTGTAAGCTTAGAGCGTCGATTCTTCAAAACGTTTAAGGAACATTGAAATATCTTCGTAGTACATGTTTAATTATTCTATCCTTCACGCCAGTCCCAGTGAAGAATATAGATTATTTAAATGAAGTTAAAGTTTTAACTTTATAATATAATAGACATATTTTGCTGCATTTCAACTTTAAAATGATATCGTCATCATATGTAAATACGCGCTTTATAAAGTGGCTCAGGTTGTGCGATATTATAACTGTAGTGCAAGTTTACAGTGAGGTGATTGTACTTATAAGTACAGACAGTTCTACAAGGAGCACTTGATTGAGTGCATTTAAAGTTCTTGGGATGAAACTGTTTCTGAACCGCAAGGTCCGTACAGGAAAGGCTTTGAAATGTTTTGGCGTGGCTGAGGTAGCGTGTGCTTGATGCTGTATACCGATAATTCTCTTTCCGATCAGCTGCTGCTGTGATTCACACTCAGATACAGTGATATAAATACTCCGAGTGGTGCAGTGAGAGTAATATGGAAAAAGATGATCCGCTGTGGCAACTCCTAACGGGAGCAGTGAAAGAAGAAGAAGAAGGTGCAGTGAGACTAACAACGCTAAAGCAGTTCTGGTATTTGAAATGCTATGGCTATTCCCTGGACCATTATATTGTTACAAGTTAATTACAATCAGACGCATTACACTAATTAACAATATGTGGTTAGTTTCAGTGTATTTATAAAGCCACATCAGGAAAATAAGGAGTAACCACACAGGAACAGTAGCACTGTTTTGACGCTGGGTGCCGCCAGTCTGCAAAACCGAGCGGAGAACTTGCATACGACAAGGTATGAGGTACCGTGGAAAAGTGCGTGGCTTTACGCCAAGTGTAGGTTTTATACATCGCGATTTGAACGTGGAAAAGTTCTTACGCAACATTTCTGTGCGTACGCACCGTTTATACATGAGGCCCTAGGACATCAAGTAAAAGCACCAAAAGGTATTTTAATTCTTTCCTTTTCTGTAATAGTGCCTCTAAGCACCCCAACCACCATACACAGGCAAGTAATATTAATAATTCTCAATAATAATAATAACAACAATAATAAATCTCTCCTCCACACCTCCCAGCAAGCTCTGTCATCTACCCCCTAACCCCGGCTTGCTTGCTGAGTTCCCAGCAGTTCTTTATATAGTCCTTGACCCAGAAGTGCTTCTGCTCTTCCTCCCATGTGACTTGACAGTACTTCCGGGTCAGATGGAGGACTTGAGTTTTCTTCAGCCCTAAAGTACTCTGGAGCTTCAGTCCCCGTGACTTGGGAGTACTTCCAGGCTATACGGAAAGTAAAAATCCCCCAGTCTCCCTGCAGCGTCTCCTGGCAGCACCCATAGTACCCAGCAGGGCTGTGAAGCCGAACTCCAGATCCCATGGTGCCCTGTGGGAATCCAGGGCACCACTAAGCTGCAGGGAAACCGCCATCTAGTTTCTTGGGGGAGGCAGTGTCCCAAATTAGCTGCCTTCCCCCATCCTTCCAATCTTTGGGCGTCCCGGCTGGGTTGAGCTGCTGGCCGTCCATCACATGAGCTTTAACTTGATGGGGGTCCTGTGACTGGTGCATACCTGGAAAGAGAGATTCATGACAGGGAACACCAAATGAGCCTACTGAGTGTCAAATGAACAAATATACAAGAAAATAAATAACACAAAACATCAACTGAAATCCTGCTGACTACGCCATGTCCACCTGCCACACAAGTCCCACCTCCAGTGTTCTTGTTCTTTTGTCTTTTTCTTTGCACTTACTGCTCTTTTCTCTTCCTGTTTTCAGTTTTCTGTGCTTTTATATCTAACATGTTACCTTATAATAATAATAATAATATATTTATTAATGTGGCATACTTCATACAGTGAATGAAGCTCAATATGTTTTACATAAACAGTTGCAGTGACAGTTAACATATACAGGTAAAGTAGATGTTGTGTTCTTAAAGAAGATGCAGGAGACACACTCAGAGGTACTCAAGTGTTCCTTACGTTTTTATTCACTAACGTCATACAACAAACAACATGATGTGCCATCAATACTCCCAATCCCTAGTGAAGACATCATATGCCCCAAATAACATCGACCATTATGATCAATAATTTAAAGGACTCAGCAAAAGTGTTACTGAGCATGTAGCATACAATAGATAACCTGTGTGAAAAAACAGAAAATACTGAATTGACACTTTTACTGAAATAATCAAAAGCCAGGTAGCCAAGTGCTCATTCCCAGAACACACGGAGTCTTGTGTCACATTTTGAGAATGTCAGACATATTCCTAAATGACTTGCACCAACAATCACACCATTGTCCAAACCACCGGGGTCACATTTGTTCACTACTGTAGTGTCTGAAGCCCCTCACCTGTACCTGCAATGTGCTGCTGCCACACGATTGGCTGATAAGATAGTCACATGGACAAGCAGGCGTTCAGTTGCTCCTCATAATTTGCCCAGTAAGTGTTGTAACTGGTTTACAGTTTATATTGAATTATAAAAGAATTCGCTTTAGAAAATTACTGAGATAGTCAAGTTAACAAAGAATGTTCCAGAAGAAGGTTAATGCAATATACAAAATGTACTGAAGCATGACTAAGAGGGGACTAAGACGTCAGCAGATGTCCTCCAAACACTCAAGGGTGGCCATTGATACAAATGGAATACACCCCGGAATTTCAAGGATGAACTAAACCTGGAGATATGCAAAATAACACGAATATAATAAAACTGACTTTTATTTTAAACAAATCATTTGGGTATAAGCAGACGAACCAACCAGAGTAAATTGATTAGCACTGTATGTAAACTGAATTGTCTATAAAGCTAACCCTCTGCCTGTATTGTTGACCAGTCCGATCAGGCTGTAACAGAGTGCTGTAAATGGATGCTCCCTCTAAGGTATTTGCCAAGGAGTAATTAAATGACATTCTGAACAGCTTTTCTCCTGCCTGATTACTGACTCAAAAGGGTTTAATCAAACTTGTCCTGGTAGAGCATAAGTTTCTTTCTTTAATTAAGATGTTAATTATCGATCATAGTTTACATATGCAGTACATGTAGATAATCTGTGTTATAATATTCATTATGGTGAATTGTGACTGTTATTTAAATTAATAAAGAAATTCCAGTAAGCCGAGTTCTTGTTTCCAGAACACACTGAGTCCTTGTCTCATTTTCAGAATGGCGGACATTTTCCTCGCTGACTTGTCCTTTGGCCATTTTACAAGTTTACTGATTTGTGTCATTCAATTAAACTCAATCAGTGACTCGGTGATCAGTGAGCATTTGCTGATCATCTTCATGGACTGATTCATTCAGATTAGCAGACCCTCATGGCTGTGGTGGGTTTACATTGAAGTCATTTTTAACACAATACTGTCAAACCGGTTTAATCCAGTTCAGTCGGTATGGTGTTAAGTCAGGTGCCCACACAGCTACAACCACACAAGGTCTGCGGGATGTGTGAAGAAAACCAGCAATGACACGAGGAGCACATGCAGACCTGACAAAGACGACGACTGGGTGCCGAAATCAAAGTCGAGAAGCTCAATGAGTGTAACATAGAGGGGTACACATTTATAAGGAAGGACAGAACAGAAAAGGAGGTGGGGTTGCTGTTTATGGCAAACAGGGTCTAAATGTAAGTCGTCTTCAGTTGGATGATGAGCCCCATCTTAGTGAGGACATGTGGCTTCACCTGGAAAATATTAGGGAAAGAGGTCTTATTTTAGGAGTGTGCTATAGACCATCCAATTCAGACAGTAATTTCAACACACATCTTTTTAGTAATATCAAAAAGGCAAGTTTACAGGGAGATATTATAGTCATGGGGGACTTTAATTATCTGAATATTAACTGGGATAACCTTACAGATGGAGGAGCACAAGAGAGGAGATTTTAGAAGTAATCAGCGACTGTTTGTTAAAACAGCATGTTAAAGAGCCAACACGGGTTGACGCCTGTCTGGATTTAGTATTCTGTAATAATCAGGATAGAATTGAGGGTGTAGAGGTGATTGGACCACTAGGGTCACATGACCAGAATGTAATACAATTCTCAGTATTTTGTAAGAGTGCAGATGCAAAGACTTAAATTGTTAAGTTGAACTTTAGTAGGGCTAATTTTGAGCAGATGCGACAAAGTCTAAGTAGGATAGACTGGGATAAGCTTTTAAATGTGGAGACAGTCAAGGAGCAGTGGAACAGGTTTAAAAATGTTTTACATGTAATGCAGGACAGATACAGACCTAAATTTGGAATTAATAGGAAACTAAAAAAAACTCCACGGTGGATTAATAAAGATTTAAAAAAGAAGTTGCAAAGGAAAAAACTGCTTTATAAGGCATATAAGACTAATGACTGCAAAGTGAATCGTAGAGCGAATGAGGACATGAGGGCAACCATTAAGAAGGATATCAGGGATGCTATTTACTCTCGAATTCTTAAGGAGTCTAGTCAGTTCAGATATAAACCCTTGACACATATTTTTAGGAAGTCACTACGCACTGGAAAGATTCTGAAGGACTGCAAAATGGCAAATATCATCCCATTATATAAAAAGGGTGACAGCGCAGATCAGAGCAACTATAGGCCAGTAAGCTAAACATGCATCACAGGAAAATTAATGGAAGGAATTATTAAGGAGAAGATTGAGCAACGCCTTTTCCAAGTCCACAAAACACATGTAGACTGGTTGGGCAAACTCCCATGCACCCTCCAGGATTCTGCTAAGGGTGTAGAGCTGGTCCACTGTTCTGTGACCAGGATGAAAACCACACTGTTCCTCCTGAATCCAAGGTTCGACTATTCGACGGACCCTCCTCTCCAGAACCCCCAAATAGACTTTTCCAGGGAGGCTGAGGAGTGTGATCCCTCTGTAGTTGGAACACACCCTCCAGTCCCCCTTTTTAAAGAGGGAGATCACCACCCTGGTCTGCCAATCCAGAGGCACTGTCCCCGATGTCCATGCGATGTTACAGAGGCGTGTCAACCAAGACAGTCCTACAACATCCAGGGCCTTGAGGAACTCCGGGTGTATCTCATCCACCCCCAGGACCCTGCCACCAAGGAGTTTTTTGACCACCTCGGTGACCTCAGCCCCAGAGATGGGGGAGCCCACCTCTGAGTCCCCAGTCTCTGCTTCCTTATTGGAAGGCATGTTAGTGGGATTGAAGAGGTCTTTGAAGTACTCCCCCACCGACCCACAACGTCCCGAGTCAAGGTCAGCAGCGCACCATCCCCACCATATACGGTGTTGACACTGCACTGCTTCCCCTTCCTGAGACGCCGGACGGTGGACCAGAATCTCCTCGAAGCCGTCCGAAAGTCGTTCTCCATGGCCTCTCCAAACTCCTACCATGCCTTAGTTTTTGCCTCAGCAACCACCGAAGCCGCATTCTGCTTGGCCTGTCGGTACCTATCAGCTGCCTCCAGAGTCCCACAGGATAAAAGGATCCAGTAGGACTCCTTCTTCAGCTTGACGGCATCCCGCACCGCCGGTGTCCGCCAACTGGTTCGGGAATTGCCGACATGACAGGCACCGACCACCTTACGGCCACAACTCCGGTCAGCTGTCTCAACAATTAGAGGCACGGAACATGGCCCATTAGGACTCAATGTCCCCCACCTCCCTCGGGATGTGGTCGAAGTTCTGCCGGAGGTGGGAGTTGAAACTACTTCTGACAGGGGACTCTGCCAGTCGTTCCCAGCAGACCCTCACAACACGTTTGGGCCTACCAGGCCTGACCGGCATCCTCCCCCATCATCTAAGCCAACTCAGCAACAGGTGGTGATCAGTTGACAGCTCTGCCCATCTCTTCACCCGAGTGTCCAAGACATGTGTAGACATTATATCACTGAAAGATGCTGAGAAATTAGTTCATGTGTTTGTTTTCAGTCGACTAGATTACTGTAACGCACTCCTCTCAGGACTACCCAAAAAAGATATCAATCGTTTGCAACGAGTGCAGAATGCAGCTGCTAGAATCCTAACTAGGAAAAGAAAATCCGAACACATTTCTCCAGTTTTGATGTCACTACACTGGTAGCCTGTGTCATTCAGGATTGACTTTAAAATTCTGCTAATGGTTTATAAAGCCTTAAATAATCTCGCCCCCTCTTATATATCGGAATGTCTGACACCTTATATTCCAAATCGTAACCTTAGATCATCAAATGAGTGTCTCCTTAGAATTCCAAGAACAAAACTTAAAAGAAGTGGTGAGGCGGGCGGCCTTCTGCTGCTATGCACCTAAAATCTGGAATAGCCTGCCAATAGCAATTCGCCAGGCTGATACAGTAGAGCACTTTAAAACACTGCTGAAAACACATTACTTTAACATGGCCTTTTTATAACTTCATTTTAATCTTAATTTAACTTAATCCTGATACCTTATATTGTAGCGACCCGTGGTTGAGTCTTTAAAGATTTTAGAGCCGAACTCTGCCGTGCACCTCTCCCAAGCTGTCAGATAGCGGTTTGCCAGCGTTATGCACGCAGCTGCACCCAGCTCTTTAGATAACGAGCACTCGTGTCCCATACACCGCACGACTCCGAGTGTCTCGGCAATAATTGCTTAGATAGAATCTTAGGAATACACAGCTCTGTCCTGTTGTATTTTTTTATTAAGCAGATAGCCAGTAAAACAAAGCTTAACTCATTTCCTTAGCCATTGCCAAGGTCATTATCAAAGCCATATTTCTTATCGATGGTAACTATTTACATTTACACAACCCGGACGGATAACCCAACCCACCCCACCGGTTGAGCACAAACACATACAACACTTACAACAGGAAAGACAATTAAGTACTTAGTTAATTTTGACACAACAATAAGCTTTTACATAAATTACCCATAAATTCCCCACAATGTATTTACATAAATTACCCATAAGGCGTCACTCCGCCAGCGCTTGCTGCCGGGTCGTTACACAGCCCCCTCCCAAGAGGGTTAGTGTCCCCACAACCCTACTCATCACGGACAAAATCAAGCAAGTGTCCTGGCCGGCGACGGACACGCTTCGGCCTGCCGGATGTGCCATTACTCGTGTCAGGCTCAGTCCTGAGACTGTCAATGTCTGTCTCGGCGCCGGGGGTGGAGGTTGGAGAGCCGCTTGTATTCTCGAGTCGTTCTTGCTCTGGGGCCAGTGGGTGGTATGGTGCCAACCGGTCCTTGTGCAGCACCACCCGTCTGCCCCGTCCAGGCATTCGGACTCGGAAAACTACCTCCGAAATTTTGTCCAAAATTTCTCCAGGTCCTTGCCAATGGTGAGTTAATTTAGGAGACAGTCCCCGTTTCCGTTGCGGGCAAAATACCCACACTTTGTCCCCTGGTTTCAACGTCGGGCCATGAGCCCGTGTGTCATAAGCCCGTTTCTGGCGAGCTCCAGGGAGGCCAGTCGATGAACGGTGTCCAGCCGCTCTTTCAACCATCTAAAATAATCCATTTCGGGCCCACCAACAATCTCAGGCTCAGGGGGCGAGCCAAACACCAAATCCACTGGCGTTCGAAGTTCTCTCCCAAACATCAGCCCCGCTGGTGTGCATCGGCTCGATTCTTGCACGGCTGTCCGATATGCCCACAGGACCAGAGGCAAATGTTGGTCCCAGTCTCGCTGGTGTTGACTGGTCAGGATTGCCAGTTGAGTGGCCAGGGTGCGATTAAACCGCTCTACTAATCCATCACTTTGCGGGTGAAGGGGGGTGGTTCTGGTCTTTTTCACCCCCAGTCGCTGACACACCTCCCTGAACAAACGGCTCTCGAAGTTTCGCCCTTGATCACTGTGGAGCTCGTCCGGAACTCCAAATCGAGTGAACATTTCATCCACTAGTTTTTGTGCTGCTGTGGAGGCACTCTGATCCGGAACTGCATACGCCTCTGGCCATTTGGTGAAGTAATCCATTGCTACCAAAACAAAACGATTTCCGGCTTCCGTTACAGGAAAAGGACCCAGTACGTCCACTCCAATTCTCTCCATGGGTGCCCCGACAAGGTATTGCTGCAATGGCGCGTGAGAACGTTGACCAGGTCCTTTTTGCGCAGTGCAGATGTCACAGCAGTGGACGTGCAGCTCCGCGTCTTGCCGACACCCGGGCCAATAAAACCGCTGCCGCAGTCAACGCACTGTCTTAGCGTTTCCGTAGTGTCCGGATCCAGCTGCTCCATGGACCCATCGGAGGACCTCGGGCGCAAAGCCTGGGGAACCAGCAGTTGTAGTCGGTCAATTCCCCCCCCGGGTGCTTGCCACCGTCTGTAGATTACGCCATCGTGCAACGCCAAGTTGCCCCACTGGGAGTGTAGTAGCTTGAGTTCAGGCTCCTGTGAAGACACGGTTTGCCAGTCGGTACGTTCTTGTGTCTCCAACCAGCCCTTTACCTTTTCTAGCGCTTGGTCGTTTGCCTGTAATTGCCTCAATTGGTCAATAGTGAACGGCTCCCCTACTCCAACAGTGTCATCTATCCTTGCGGATGCTGATGATGGCCCCAGACCCCTTTCTTCCTGTCGGCGGCAATATCGACACTCATTGATGAGGCATGGACACCTGGAGAGGGCATCAGCGTTGGCATGCTGCCGTCCCGGTCGGTGCTGTACCTCGAAATCATATTCCTGTAGAATCTCCATCCACCTTGCCACCTGGCCCTCTGGTTGCCGGAAATTCAACATCCAGGTGAGGCTAGCATGGTCAGTCCGCAGCATGAACCTAGTGCCCAGTAGGTAGCGCCAAAAGTGCCGTACCGCTAGGATCACTGCCAACAGTTCCCGCCGAGTGGCACAGTAATTTCTCTCCGGTCGACTGAGGCTGCAGCTGTAATAAGCTACCACTCTCTCTCCAGCCTCCCCCTTCTGTGAGAGTACGGCCCCAATCCCCACATTGCTAGCGTCAGTGTCCACCACAAAAGGTTGGTTGGGATCAGGGTACGCCAGGACAGGCGCGCGGACGAGGGCAGCCTTTAATTGTTGGAAAGCGGCTGTGCAGTCCTCCATCCACCCAAACTGTTGGCCCTTACTCATCAGTCGGTGCAAGGGGCTGGCAATGGTTGCAAAGTTCTTTACAAACCTCCTGTAATACGAGGCTAAACCCAGGAAGCTCCGCAGTTCGGTGATGTTGGCTGGTGGGGGCCAGTTGCTCACGGCAGCCACCTTTGCTGGGTCTGTAGCCACCCCACTCTCGCTGATTACGTGCCCTAGAAACTGGGTCTGTCGGGCGAGAAGATTGCATTTTTCAGGGTTCAACCGCAACCCGGCGCTACGAATGGCGGTCAGGCCCTCCCTTAAATTGTGCACCGCCTGGTCAAAGTCTCTGGCATGAATCAACAGATCATCTAAATAGACCACACAACGGGTTCGGGGAATGTCTTTTAGGACCCGCTCCATTAGTCTTTCAAAAGTGGCCGGTGCATTACAAAGTCCAAACGGCATTACCTTAAACTGCCACAGCCCTTGTCCGATGGTGAATGCAGTTTTGGGTCGGTCCTCTGCTGCCAGTTCTACCTGCCAATATCCACTGCGCAAGTCCAAGGTGCTGAACCAACGGGATCCAGCCACATAGTCCAATGCATCATCGATGCGTGGCAGTGGGTATGAGTCTTTGCGAGTGACTGCATTTAATTTACGAAAGTCCACACAAGGGCGCCAACCCCCCGTTTTCTTCCGCACCATGACCATGGGTGCGGCCCAGGGACTGTCCGAAGGCTCAATAATGTCGTTAGTTACCATCTTGCGAATCAATTCTTCGGCAGCCTGGCGTTTTGCAAGAGGCAATCGGTGGGGGCGCAAATGAATGAGAACGGCGTGACCAGTGTCAATGTGGTGTTTTACTAATGAGGTTCTGGTGCAGTCCTCCTCTCGAACCGCAAAAATGTCCACAAAGTCGTTCAGTAATTGCTGGAGTTGCTCCTGCTGTGGCGTGCTCAGATGTTCACCACTTCGATGGCCCAATTCCTCTACAGCGGCAACCGTCTCAGCTGATGGGGGGTCGTGCGATGAATTTGACTGTCCAGCAATACTCTCCTGGGGGTTCTCTTGAATCCCTGCAACTTCCAAACAATGGTTGGGAGCCGGTGAGCAGTGGTGTCCAGGTGAATCCACTCTGGCAGTCCTTCCAGGACAGTTCCAGCCCAACCGGAGCGGCACAGTCTCATTACCTAAACAAAGGACGGCCCTTGACACATCAACACGTGCTCCCCAGTGGGTAAGTCCAACCCAATAATGCACTTGTCTTTAATGTCCGCAAGCCAGAATTCGTGGCTGGTCTAGCTCGTCCCTACCAACACAGATAACAGTTTCTTTCCGGGCATTACTGTCCGTTCACCCGTAACAGTGCGTAGTTCGCTATTTGTGGGGGTCCAGCCCTCTGGAAGAAGACCAGCGGTTTCGGGCAACACTCCTTTTGTAGCAAACAAATAGTGGACCCCGTGTCCACTAAAGCACTGCATGGCCGCCCGTCAATAGTGCAGTCTAGGTATAGTCCAGTGGAAAATCCACAGCGCCCAACTTTAAGGCAGTCATTGTGGAGGGGTGCTGAAAAACGGAGCGAGGGTCCCCTCACGGCCTCATCTCCGATGTCGTTTCCCGGCGGTGATGTTGTACAAGGCAAAGGACTTGGAGCAGGGCAATCCTTGGCAAAGTGCCCTGGTTCTCCGCATCGGAAACAGCGGCCTACTCGTTGTCTCTGTCGGGGGGTTTATGTTGGTTGGGCGCGACTGACCTCCACTACCTCAGATGGGTCCCCTTCCACCCTTCGTTCAACTGCTCTCGTTAGTCGACTCGGGCATGGCGTTCGTCTTGTCGGTGACTCAGCCTGTAGCACCTCTTCAGCCCGCTCAGCCTCTCGTAGTGCCTCGCTCAAATCTCGGGGTGACGATGTAGCGGTGCCACATTGTTAGTGTTTAAATGTCAGTTCTGTGTGTGTCTCGTTTCATTGTCCCATTGACTGCGTGTATGTGTATCAGTTAATGTTGTCCCGAGGAGGACGGATGATGGGAGGAGTTCACAACCACTAATCTGGAAAACACCTGTATCAATTAATCAATTACTGCCGTCACTATTTAAGGAGAAAAGAAGGAGACGAAAGGAGAACTAGCACGAGCGAGAGAGAGAGAGAGAGAACCAATACGCATTCACGATACAACCTGCCTGCTGAATCATTTTCATTGCGCTTTGATCCAGTTTGTTTTTCATTCATCCGGACTGCCTTTCAACCTGCTTACCGCTGAAGACCCCGGGGTCGAATCATCATTCACCACACGCCGAGGAATCACGGTGAGGTTGTTCCAAACGCCGGGAAATACAAACACTACAATTGCCGCTAATCAGTATCCGTATTCAGGACATTTATTCACATTCGGACTCAAGTTCACGATCATTCCGTTTGCTAGTCATTTGTCGTTTGTGTGGTGTGTGTTATATGTTACGTGGACAAGGGAGGGGATTTGTATATATATTTTCAGTTTTGCTTTGGGATTGTTGGGGTGGAGGAATATTTGGGTGTGCATTTGTCTTGTGGCGTGTCTTGTCTCATTTAATACATTTATTCCTGTTTAATTTTACATTCTGCCTACTGTGTCTTTGCATTTCAAACCGTCGATTGTGGGGAAAGTTTATCTGTGTAGGAGTACGGCTTGACAGGAAAGGTTTCTCAGTAAATTATCCAGGCCACAGGTCTTGGAGGTGTAGCTGCCGGCTGGGAATAAGGGGTTGGCCATTACATAAGTGGTGCCCTCTCTGAGGAATCTTTATTTAAATTCGATCACTGTCTGCCTTTAAACTTTCCCCATTAATATGTCTTTAGGGCGTGCGAGCAGGGCGACACCATTGCTTCGCCTCGGTGTGATGATGGAGTAGCGGGCGGCACGCCACGGTCAGAGCGTGTTCAGCGGTGCGAGAGGTGGTGGATTCTTTGCAGTCGCTGTACCTCGAAGATCACCATGGACCTGAGAGGAAGGCCTGGAGGACGTCTCGCCTCTGTGGGAAGAGCTGGTGCAACAAATAACCCGGCTGGAGGAGAAGATCCGCGAGGTTGCCGAAAGTACGCTCGAGCGTGAAGCAGCCTTGCGGGCTCGCATCAGCAGCTCCCAGGAGGAAATAAAAGAATACATCAACGAGCAAGTTCAACTCCTGGGACGGGAAATTGTGTTGTGCCTCCAGAGGCGGGATCGACGCTGGCAAGATTCTCTTCAGGGGGAAGTCCAAAGGTGTCTCCAGAAGATAAGACCGTCGCCCATCATTCAATGCCATACGTATCTCGGGAGGGGAGCGCATACCTCAATCGGCCATTTGTTCCTGGGGTGCCTGTCTTTTCCCAAGTTGGGGGCTCCTTATAATGTCGATGATGTCCTGAACTTTGTGGAGGATGGGGAGGCGTACCTGGCCGTTAACCCTCTAACCCCGGAAGAGCTAATTGGGGTGATAGGGACATCCCTCTCGGGACCGGTGCGGAGCTGGTGGCTGACGGCCAAGAAGACTATTTTCGACTGGGGATCCTTTCGTCGATCTTTCCTCGCGGCTTTTCTTCCAAAGACTACGAGACCGAACTGGAGGACAAGCTGCGGTCCATGGTGCAACTACCTTCACAATCCATCCGGGACTTCGCCTATGAATACCGGGCTTTGTGTTTGAAGTGGCGGCCGGCTATGGCTGAAGAAGAGGTGGTCGCGCGTCCTTAATGCCTGTAACCCGCGGTTAGCTGGGAGTCTCAGGGGGGTGGTGGGATCGGTGGAGGACTTGGTGAGGGTAGGCTCCCAAGTGGAACGGGACTGGGGAAACTCAAAGGCGTACTGGCACAAAGTTCAGGCCAGTACACGAGAAACCCAGCCCCTAAAACCACAACGAGCCAAACCTTGCGGTCGGAAGCCGATCTCGCCATTATGCAAGCGAGCACGCCCCTTCTGATCGTCCCAGTGATGCTGCGGGGTGGCAGATGGATGCGGTGGTGGATACGGGAGCCATCATACTTTAATCCGCTCAAGCCAGTGGGAGAAGATTAGCCAACCGACAGACAAATTAACATCTGCCCGTCCGTCCGATTTGTATTGGCGGATGGGAGTGAACACAAGGCCCTGGGCAGAGTCCCCTTGAGGTACAGTGTACTCGCCACCACCTGGGATATGGATACGTATGTCCTGGAGGACCAGCACCTGTCAGTTCCGTTACTCCTTGGGCTGGATTCGTTACCACCATGAGGATGACCATCCATCTCAGTCCCAGGGGGTATACGGTACCGGGGGAAGGGATATGCGAATTCATTTACAAATCCAAAGATGATCTGGGCTCTGAATTTTGGGTTCTACGCAGCAGTGAGGGCGGCGCAAGCACCTCGGGGCAGCCCCAGTGGAGGGACAACCTGAAGAGGTGAGGCCGGTGCTGAAGAAGTGGGCGAGGTGTGGACGGAGAAGTTAGGAGTTGCCCGTGGGGTGACCCACATGGTCCACACCTTGGACGAAGTCCCTATAAGGCACCGAGCTTACCGAGTTTCTCCACTGAAGAGGGGCGTCATTAAAGAACACCTCGATCGGATGCTCGCCGAGGGAATAATAGAACCATCTTCCTCCTCCTGCGTCCCCTGTGGTCCTCGTGAAGAAGTCGGATAATTCCTATCGTTTCTGTGTGGACTACAGGGGTTAACGAAGACGAGCCTGGACGCATATCCCATGCCCCTGGTTCATGAAATCCTGGAGTCACTGCATGGAGCTGCAGTGTTTAGCACATTAGATCTCCGCAGTGGCTATTGGCAGGTGCCGATGGGCGAGGGAGTAAGAAGAAGACGGCAGTCATCACCCCTGAAGGCCTGTTCCAGTTCAATGTCATGCCTTTTGGGCTTAAAAATGCTGGGGCCACTTTCCAGCGGCTCATGGAGCAGGTTCTGAGGGGGTTGATAGGCAAGATCTGCTTCGTGTATATCGACGACGTCATCGTTTACTCCCCTTCTATAAATCAACATCTCCGGGATTTAGACACCATCTTCCAGCGATTACATCAAGCGCACCTTACGCTGAACACGAAGAAGTGTACCTTCATTCAACCCCACATACGCTTCCTCGGGCACATTCTTTCATCGGAGGGTCGCTGTAGACCCCGAAGACCTTGGCCATCCGGGAGTACCCCCGCCCACAGATTTGAAGTCGTTGCAACGTTTTCTTGGGTTAGTGGGGTGGTACCATAAGTTTATTCCCAGGATGGCAGATATAGCGGCTCCCTTGAACCAGCTTAGAAAAAAAGATGTCCCGTGGGAGTGGACCACAGAATGCCAGGACGCGGTCGAGCGACTAAAGAGCCACCTACAAGAGCCACCCGTTCTGGCCCAACCAGATCCACAGCTCACCTTCCAGGTACAAACTGATGCCAGCAACCTGGGGCTCGGCGCCGTGCTCACTCAAAGAATTAACCAGGCTGAACATGTCATCGCAGCGTCGCCTCACGAGTTTTGCTTGGCGCTGAGCTGAACTACTCGACAGCTGAAAGGAGTGCTTGGCTGTCGTGTGGGCTGTGGAGAAATGGAGACATTATCTGGAGGGTTGAATTCGAAGTGTACACCGACCATCACGCTCTGACCTGGGTGTTCAATCACCCGAAGACCTCCTCCCGTCTGACCAGGTGGGTCCTCCGCCTCCAGAATTTTACGTTCAGGGTGACTTACGGAAGGGCTGTGGTAACATCGTGCGGATGCACTGTCTAGGGTATCGGAGCCATCGGGGATGGTGTGTTTGGCAGAGGCGAAAAAGATGATCCTCCCTCTGCCAAGGAGCCTTGAAGACCTGGCCCAAGCACAAGCTACCAGTCCATTCTGCCAGAACATCAGGGAAGGGCTGGAGCAACAGCGTACTGACCGGGTACACTTTGTGGACCTCCAGGGGGTCTTGTACAGGACTATTCCATCCACCCTTGGGGGTCTGCAACATCAACTTGTGGTCCCGGAAGAGCTCGTCCCCGACTTTCTGAAGCACTACCATGACAGTCCTTTAGGTGGTCACCTTGGAAGGACAAAAACTTTATTAAAGATTCTGGGGGTTGCGTGGTGGCCGTCTGTCCGGAAAGACGTGTGCCACCACGTGAAGACGTGTGTGACCTGCCAACAACTGAAAAACCCACCTGGTAAACTGGCGGGATTACTTCAATCGACAATAGCAGATGGACCAGGAGAGACTTTGGGAGTCGACCTAATGGGGCCATTTCCTATCACCAGCTCGAGGAAGACCGTCCTGATGGTAGTAGTAGACTATTTTTCGAAGTGGGTGGAGCTGTTTGCGTTAGCCGATGCAAGGGCTAACAAAATATGCTCCATCCTGAAGAACGAAATCTTCACCCGCTGGGGGGTGCCAAGAAACATCATCTCGGATCGGGGTCCGCAGTTCACAAGCTCCATATTGGATGAACTTTATGCAGCCTGGGGAGTGAAGAAAAACCTCACCACCGCTTACCATCCCCAGGCAAACATGATGGAGCGAGTGAACCGGACCCTGAAGAACATGATCGCCTCCTATGTGGGTGAACGCCATCAGGACTGGGATAAATGGCTCCCCTGAACACCACGGTGCATGAAGCCACAGGTGAGACGCCTGCTTTGGTTGCGCTGGGCAGACAGCTTAAGGGCCCACTCGACCGACTCCTTCCCAGCACCCCTAGTCCAGAAACCACCAGTTACAATAATTTGGTTAAGGTAGAGGGTTTCCGGCGGAGAATCCAAGGGAGGTTGGTGAGTTCGACATCCAGACACGCCAAGCTGTATAATGCCCGGCGGAGGGAAGCGCACTTCCAGCCGGGTGATTTGGTCTGGATTAGAGCTCACCATCTCTCAGATGCCAGCAGAAAATTCTCCGCCAAGCTAGCGCCTAAATGGTTAGGTCCAGCTAAAATCATTCATCAAACAGGTCCAGTCAATTTCCAGATCCAAAGGGGTATCGGCGCTGCCTCCAAGTTAGACACCATCCATGTGGCCAACCTCAAGCCGTACCGGCCCTCCCTTGTCCAAGGTTGGGGAATGTAGCGGTGCCACATAGTTAGTGTTTAAATGTCAGTGCTGTGTGTGTCTCGTTTCATTGTCCCATTGACTGCGTGTATGTGTATCAGTTAATGTTGTCCCCGTAAAGGAGGATGGATGATGGGAGGAGTTCACAACCACTAATCTGGAAAGCACCTGTGTATCAATTAATCAATTACTGCCGTCACGGACTATTTAAGGAGAAAAGAAGGAGACGAAAGGAGAACTAGCATGAGCGAGAGAGAGAGAGAAAGAGGAGAACCAACGCATTCACGATACAACCTGCCTGCTGAATCATTTCATTGCGCTTTGATCCAGTTTGTTTTCATTCATCCGGACTGCCTTTCAACCTGCTTACGCTGAAGACCCGGGTCGAATCATCATTCACCACACGCCGAGGAATCACGGTGAGGTTGTTCCAAACGCCGGGAAATACAAACACTACAATTGCCGCTAATCAGTATCCGTATTCAGGACATTTATTCACATTCGGACTCAAGTTCACGATCATTCCGTTTGCTAGTCATTTGTCGTTTGTGTGGTGTGTGTTATATGTTACGTGGACAAGGGAGGGGATTTGTATATATATTTTCAGTTTTGCTTTGGGATTGTTGGGGTGGAGGAATATTTGGGTGTGCATTTGTCTTGTGGCGTGTCTTGTCTCATTTAATACATTTATTCCTGTTTAATTTTACATTCTGCCTACTGTGTCTTTGCATTTCAAACCGTCGATTGTGGGGAAAGTTTATCTGTGTAGGAGTACGGCTTGACAGGAAAGGTTTCTCAGTAAATTATCCAGGCCACAGGTCTTGGAGGTGTAGCTGCCGGCTGGGAATAAGGGGTCGGCCGTTACAACGATAGACAGACATTCTGGCGAAGACGTTCTGGTGTGAGGCCCCGCAGGAAAGCATGAAGACTGAGTTCCTCCCTTGCTGCTGTCGAGAAAGTAGGGTAACCTTTTCGTGTATATACCCTGATGTCAGCGGCAAAGGCTCCTACACTCTCACCTTCACGCCGACGTCGGATAGTCAGCTTCTCTCTGCTGCATTCTGCTGAGGTTCTTTGTCCAAAGCGACGGGTGAGAGCAGCGGTGAGAGCCTGAAGATCACGACACTCTTCCGATGGCAGATCAATGAGTACCTGAAGTGCGGGACCCTCCAAGGCAAGGGCCAAGTGTGTCGCAGCTTCCTCGCGGCTCCACTCATTGTGTATCGTGGCCAGATCCACTTGTGCAAGGTATGGCTCTAAGGGCGTCAATTCGCTGTATCGCGGCAGCTTAGCAGGTGACCGTGAGAAGAGGACCGGCCGACTGGTAACCTGGGGTATCGTTGCGGTAGTTGACGGTTCATTCTGGCCGTGCCTAGAAGATCGTAACACTGTCCGGGGAATACTGGCACCATCAGGCCAGTTTGCCTCTTTTCTCCGCACAGTTCCGCTGATCAGGCGCTCTAACGTAACGCTGTTCTCTAAGATGGCACGCTCTAATTCTTCAAGACTCTGTTCCATAATGGCGTCTTCTAAACAGCCTGGTCTCCCACTTCTGACACCAATGTAGCGACCCGTGGTGGAGTCTTTAAAGATTTTAGAGCTGAACTCTGCCGTGCACTTCTCCCAAGCTGTCGGCTAGCGGATTGCCAGCGTTATGCACGCAGCTGCACCCAGCTCTTTAGATAACGAGCACTCGTGTCCCATACACCGCACGACTCCGAGTGTCTTGGCAATAATTGCTTAGATAGAATCTTAGCAATACACAGCTCTGTCCTGTTGTATCTTTTTATTAAGCAGATAGCCAGCAAAACAAAGCTTAAACTCATTTGCTTAGCCATTGCCAAGGTCATTATCAAAGCCATATTTCTTATCGATGGTAACTATTTACATTTACACAACCCCGGACGGCGATAACCCAACCCACCCCACCGGTTGAGCACAAACACATACAACACTTACAACAGAAAAGACAATTAAGTACTTAGTTAATTTTGACACAACAATAAGCTTTTACATAAATTACCCATAAATTCCCCACAATGTATTTACATAAATTACCCATAAGGCGTCACTCCGCCAGCGCTTACTGCCGGGTCGTTACAATATGTTCAATTTCCTCAAAATAACTATTCATGGTGGCTCTAAAATCGCAACTGACCCCTACTCTCTTTTCTGTTTCTTTTTCCGGTTTCTTTGTGGACCTGCGCCACCTCCACCTACTCAAAGCTTCATGATGCTCCAACAACGATGGACGGATTAAAAGGCACAAGTCTACGTGACATCATTATCATCACGCCCTTCCGTGAGAATCCTAAATCCAAAGAGGACTGTTTCATTTATGTTAGGTAGAATGCCCAGAGGGGACTGGGCGGTCTCATGGTCTGGAATCCCTACAGATTTTATTTTTCTCCAGCCGTCTGGAGTTTTTTTGTATTTGCTGTCCCCCCTGGCCATTGATCCTTACTCTTATTCGATGTTAATTAATGTTGATTTATTTTGTTTTCTTATTGTGTCTTTCATTTTTCTATTCTTTAATATGTAAAGCACTTTGAGCTACTGTTTGTATGAAAATGTGCTATATAAATAAATGTTGTTGTTGTTGTTGTTGATGTGGCCACAAGTCCGACGACACGACCATACATCGATCATTGAACTGAGGTCTAGGGTGTCCTGGTGCCAAGTGCACATATGAACACCCCTATGCTTGAACATGGTGTTCGTTATGGACTATCCATAACGAGCACAGAAGTTCAATAAAAAAACACCACTCGGGGGGCCATTCCTCCCAATCACGCCCTTCCAGGTCTCACTGGCATTGCCCACGTGAGCATTAAAGTCTCCCAGCAGTACAAGGGAGTCCCCATAAGGTATGCTCTCTTACACCTCCTCCAGGGACTCCAAAAACGGTGGGTACTCCAGACTTCTGTTCGGCGCATACGCACAAACAACAGTCAGGAAAGAAGGCGGAGGGAGGCTACCCTCTCGTCCACCGGGGTAACCCCCAATGTACAGGCTCCAAGTTGGGGGGCAATAAGTATATCCACACCCGCTCAGTGCCTCTCACCAGGGGCTACTCCAGAGTGGTAGAGAGTCCAGCCCCTCTCAAGGAGATTGGTTCCAGAGTCCAAGTTGTGCGTTGAGGTGAGCCCGACTATATCTAACCGGAACCTCTTGACCTCGCGCACTAGCTCAGGCTTCTTCCCCTTCAGAGAGGTGACATTCCACGTCGCAAGAGCCAGCTTCTGTAGCCGAGGATCGGACCACCAAGGTCCCCGCCTTCGGTCACCACCCAACTCACACTGCACCTGACCTCCTTGGATCCTCCCATAGGTGGTGAGCCCATGGGAAGGGGCACCCACATTGCCTCTTCGGGCTGTGCCCGGCCGAGCCCCATGGGTGCAGGCCCGGCCACCAGGTGCTCGCCATCGAGCCTCACCTCCAGGCCTGCCTCCAGATGGGGGCCCCGGTGACCCGCGTCCGGGCGAGGGAAAACACCGTCCAAATTTTTTCTTCGTCATAAGAGGTCTATTGAACCACTCTTTGTCTCACCTAGGACCAGTTTGCTTTGGGTGACCCTACCAGGGGCCTAAGGCCCCGGACAACAGAGCTCCTAGGATCATTGGGACACGCAAATCCCTCTACCACCCGTGTCCCTTGGGGAATCCTGTGGGGGGTGCTCCGGGAGTATGGGGTACCGGACCCCCTGATAAGGGCTGTTCGGTCCCTGTACAACCGGTGTCAGAGCTTGGTCCGCATCGCCAGCAGTAAGTCGAGCCCGTTTCCAGTGAGAGTCGGACTCCGCCAGGGCTGCCCTTTGTCATCGATTCTGTTCAGAAATTTTATGGACAGAATTTCTAGGCGCAGCCAGGGTGTTGAGGGGGTCTGGTTTGGTGGACTCAGGATTGGGTCACTGCTTTTTGCAGATGATGTTGTCCTTTTAGCTTCATCAGGCCGTGATCTTCAGCTCTCTCTAAATCAGTTCACAGCTGAGTGTGAAGCGCCTGGGATGAGAATAAGCACCTCCAAATCCGAGAGCATGGTCCTCAGCCAGAAAAGGGTGGAGTGCCCTCTCAGGGTTGGAGAAGAGATCCTGACCCAAGTGGAGGAGTTCAAGTATCTCGGGGTCTTGTTCACGAGTGAGGGAAGAATGGAGCGTGAGATCGACAGACGGATCGGTGCAGCGTCCACAGTGATGCGGGCTCTGCATCGGTCTGTCATGGTGGAAAAGGAGCTGAGCCATAAGGCAAAGCTCTCAGTTTATCAGTCGATCTACGCTCCTACCCTCACCTATGGTCATGAGCTATGGGTAGTGACCGAAAGAACGAGATCGCGAATACAAG
The DNA here is from genome assembly GCF_016835505.1 of Polypterus senegalus. NCBI lineage: Eukaryota > Metazoa > Chordata > Cladistia > Polypteriformes > Polypteridae > Polypterus > Polypterus senegalus. Next base: position 1,858,638 of record NC_053154.1, on the reverse strand, counting down.
CGGCTGAAATGAGTTTCCTTCGCAGGGTGTCTGGGCTTTCCCTTAAAGATAGGGTGAGAAGCTCAGTAATCAGGGAGGGGCTCAGAGTAGAGTCACTGCTCCTCCGCATCGAGAGGAGTCAGATGAGGTGGCTCGGGCATCTGATCAGGATGCCTCCTGGACGTCTCCCTGGTAAGGTGTTCCGGGCACGTCCAACCGGGAGGAGGCCCCGGGGAAGACCCAGGACATGCTGGAGGGACTATGTCTCCCGGCTGGCCTGGGAACGCCTTGGGATTCTCCCGGAAGAGTTAGAAGAAGTGTCATCGTTATTGTTTTAGCACCAAATACCACTGGGAGTTTATTTTATGAAATGAAAAATATTATTAAGAGATGTACTTTGTAAGAACATAACCATAATAAAAAGACAAAGTTAATTAAAATAAAAGTTCTTTTCCCATATTGATTCTTGCATAACCTAACAAAGCTGCACTGTCCTTTAAGGTAATGACATTAATAAATTTTCACAAAACATTATTTTGATCAAACCAAAATCTTTCCTCCCAAGTTTTGCCATGCATTTTGAGAGTCACCCTTAATTACTTTTAGATATAATATTTAAAGTGTTTTGTTTCAAGTGATTTATTCTTGTGTTTTTACTTTATTCTTATTTCTTTTACAATGCACTGTACACTCTCCCCCCCACAACCCCCATTAACTGCTGAGCTTTCCTATGTGTGTAATATGATGAGTGTCCACTAGAGGGCACTGATGCACTTCAGTCCAACATCTCAGTTGTCCTGTTAAAGTCTCCATTTGTCTGAATGTTTGATTGTTTCTCATTCTCTGCTTTCATGTATGGCTTCTCAAGATTTCATTGAATGCTTTCCTGCTTTCATGTTTTGAATTTCCCTTTTCTATAAATTGCTGTGTAAAATTTAGAGTGGCCACAAGAGGCAATAGTTTGGCAACTAGCCAATCAGAGATTCCTTCTGTCCATCCATTACTAGCCAATCAGAGACTCCTTCTGTCCATCAATTTTCTTTCTTATCTACTTTTCCAGTTCAGGTTTGTGGACAAGGCAGAGCAGAACCCTGGACAGGGCGCCAATCCACTACAAGACCCACGCACACTTGCACCCATGTCAAGTGTGTAGCACCCCCCTCAGCTTATAGCTTGTGCAGAGTGTGTTACCAGATTTGCGTAGCAATGAAGCCGCTACGCTTTTAAAATGAGGGATGGAAAAAATCAGGCCAACACCTAAGCCCTACCGAATTTCCACCCAGCCACCCGAATATTAACAACACCCAGAAAAAAACCCTTAAGATTAAATACACCAAACACACAAATATATATAATGATCCTTATTTGTTAGAATAACTATTTACAAATACAAAAGATACTAAACACCCCCCACAAACAAACCCCCGCATGACGATGATTACAGTCCTTGAAAAAAAGTCCTTACTGTAAATGATGGGGTGATTTTGGAAATGGAAACTAGGGTTAAATGATGGAAAGAAGTGCGGAACGCTCCAATTCATTAAACTGCTTCCCGGAAATGGATAGTGAAGTTCTGTCCTACCACCGGAGTCCAGATGAATAGTCTTCAGAGGTGCACCTCTTATCCAAGAGCATCGAAGGACTGGATTGGGAGGAAAAGAGCCCACCGCCGTCCTTAAATCAGGTGGCCGAGCCTGCACCATTCTTCTGCGCTATGAATGTCCATCCATTTTCCAACCCGCTGAATCCAAACACAGAGTCACGGGGGTCTGCTGGAGCCAATCCCAGCCAACACAGGGCACAAGGCAGGAACCAATCATGGGCAGGGTGCCAACCCACCGCAGGACACACACAAACACCAAGCACACACAAGGGCCAATTTTGAATTGGTACTCCACCTAACCTGCATGTCCTTGGACTGTGGGAGGAAACCCATGCAGACACGGTGAGAACATGCAAACTCCATGCAGGGAGGACCCGGGAAGCGAATCTGGGCCTCCTAACTGCCACCCGCTATGAATGATCAGTAACTGAAAATGTTTAGGAGCTGCTGTGGATGATGTTGAATAGAAAATGGTCCATTTGAAAAGTCCCGCCACACCCTTCTCTTCCAGTTTTATTGGTGCAGTGCATACAAACCACAAACTACAAATCCCACAAGCCCCTCCGCATCAGTGCAAACCTGTTTAAAGACACCTGACCCCAATTTACAAACAGAAATCGGTGCACCCAGTGTTGTCATTCACATTTAACAAACACTCAACAGGACATACTTACATAGAAACAAAACCCCCTATGTGTCCCCGCTACAAGTACGTGTCAACTGACCAAAAATTCATTTTCTGAATTTTTGAATGTCGGAGCTTCCAGGGAGCCAGTTGTGACCAATCTGGCTATAATGCTAACGGTTACATTTCACAAGCGCTTATTAACTTTGACGTGCATCCTCCATCTAATATTAATTTCAACAGTGCTTCTTAACCCGTAAATTTCCACATACTTGGGGGTTAATGCATCCCCAGATGCCAAATACTTTTTTGCTGCACTTTTTAAGGAAATGTCACAATTCACCAAGATAAATTGATATTTTAATGGAACACATTTTTTTCATGCAAAGAGCATCACAATTACTGCAACACTGATCATTTCACACACTGCCAATGAACTGTAAAAACTATAATAAGTACTGCAACAATCTATTATTATATGTTGTCGCACGTGGCTGGGGTTGGAGACGCCCAGGAGGACCGGAGGAGGGCTTGTGCCTCCTCCAGACCGCGAGGGGGCGACCGCCCGGGTTGTGTTGGGGGCCACGGGTAGAGGGCTTGGAAGCCCAACCCTGTAGGGACCCGTGGCCACCGCCAGGCGGCGCCCCAGTGCCTGAACAACCCTGGACCTCAGCACTTCCGCCACACCAGGAAGTGCTGGGGGGAAGAGGAACAGGGACACCCGAAGAGCTTCCGGGTGCGCAGCCGGCACTTCCGCCACACGGGGGTGTGTCCGTGGGAGATTGCCAGAAAGCAGCTGGAGCCCATCCAGGTTCCTATATAAGGGGCCGCCTCCCTTTATTCAGTGGTGGAAGTCGGGTGGAAGAAGGATGGAGCTGGAGAGAGGACTGGAGGTGGCCAGAAGAAGAGGCACAAAGGACTGTGGAGCCTGGATTTTTGGGGGATCGGTGCTGGAGGCACTGGGATGTGCACGTAAAGTATTGTAAATAGTGAAAATAAAACGTGTGTTAGGTGAAATAACAACGTCCGTCTGTCTGTGTCCAGGTCTTCTGCCACAATGTACAAGGTGTAAGTGACACCATTGATGAAATTCTTTAAATCACCGAGCCAACTGTGCTTGAACTGGCTGCACGCAAGCACACAGAGGCCAATGCTGAGGCTCGCAGGCTAGTCTACTGTAGTGCAGCGGCTTAATCCCAAGGAAAGTGATGCTGATTCGCTAGGGGGCGCCAGTGGTCATGAGCTGGCTGCTCAACGAATGTATGGCACGGACTGATCAACTCTAACGTGCTGGCTAATTGCATTGGGAACCGTACCCTAAAAGTTTGGAAAGTACCTTAACATCACTATTCAGAAGGGAAACTGGTCTTTGTGATGCACATTATAAGTCCTCATTTTTCTTTGGGAAACCAGTAACTAATGCTTGGCAAAAAGTTTGAGGTAAAATGTTGTTGCCTTTAGCTTCTGTAAACGTTGATAATAATAGGAGAGCTAGCTCAGTTGAACATTTTTTATTAATTTCCGATTGGTAGCCATCAAGGCCTGCTGCTTTCCCACTTTGAGTGAGTTTATGGCATAAAGTAGCTCTGAGAGTGTCAGACGTTTGTTCAGCTCCTCTGCTCTAAGCTCACCCAGCTGAGGTGTTTGTATTGTATTCTTAGATTGTGTCTCACCTTCTTTAATGAGTAGACTTATAGTAATCTCTAAATGTGTGAGTTATAAGGTCCATGATTTCATCTCAAGTTGTGTTGTTAATTTCTATTACTGCATTGTGAACTTCCCGCTTGTGGATTTGTTAGCTAAAATCTTATTAGCCTTCTCTCCATGTTCATAATAATGGCGTCACAAATTAAAGATGTTCAGTTTATTTTGTTGACAGGAGGTTAAATTCTGATTTCTGAGCCCATCTATTTCTGTAAAGTGCCTCATTTGGAGACCTGGAGTATTCTCGCTATTTAATTCTGATGCCTTCTTGGTCTCCAATTGATTTTTATTTGAGATATATAAAATCTGAAATACTTTAGCAATAGAAATGTGTAGGCTAATACTGTGGAACATTAAAGAAATGCTAAAAACCCATTATTTTAATTTGGATTTCCCATACATATATTTTAGTTGTATTCCTAATAGAATATATGGGCATAGAATTATATTTTTCTGCAATCTTTACTAATCTCTAGTTTTCTGTGCTGTCTTTTCTATCTCCTCTCTGGTGGTGTTTTGCATCACCACTGCCTGCTCAAGGCACCATGCATCCCCTGAGATAACGGAATGAATGTCCAGATGACCAGCATCGTCAAATCCTGTCATGTGAAGCATTGAAACAAAGAAGAATAAATTAAGAACATTGGTGTGTGGGAGAAACCCAATAGCCCCCCTTCAAACACCACTGCACACATCGTGACACTCTATATAAGGACAGTGCTCTTCTACTTGATATTTATCTGTTTTTAAGATTGCTAAGATTATTTTTTCTTCTTTCTTTGTTACTTAATCTTTAATATTATTGCCTAATCTTTTTTTGTTTTTAATTTTCTTGTAACTTACTCTTTGACGTCTTGTAAAGCTCTTTGAGCTTTGTTGTTTGTATGAAAATAAAAAGAACAAGTAACGACGCACTGCTATAACGATAACGTGCAGTGAATCCACTTGACTTGAGGATTTCTAGTTTTCAGACTCTTTCTATCTCTGTAGTTTAGCATTTGTTTGCTCATATTATTATCATTGGATGCAGAAAAAGCATTTGATATGAATGAATGGAAATACCTTTTCACTACATTAGAGAAATTTAGGTTTGTCCCAAACATGTGTGCATGGATCAAACTACTGTATACCAATCCAGAAGCTTCAGTTTCTATTAACAACATTTGCTCAGACTACTTTAAACTAGAACGTGGTACCAGACAAAGATGCCCCTTGTCACCACTGCTTTTTGCAATTGCCATTGAACCACTGGCAGTTTTACTGTCAAAATGCTGATTGGATAAAGGGGATTATTAGAGGACTTTTTCTACATGCAGATGATATGGTACTGTATATATCAGACCCACAATATACTGTGCCTGCAGTCTTAACAGCACTTACAGAATTTCAAAAGATTTCTGATCTCAGAATTAATTTGAATAAAAGTGTGCTCTTTCTAGTGAATTCTCAAGCGCACAATATTAGATTGGACACCTACCCTTTTATCATTGCAGAACAGTTTAAATACCTCGGGGTAAACATCACAAGTAAACATAAAGCTCTTTATCAACAAAATTTCACCGTCTGTATGGAAAAAATTAAGCAAGACTTGCATAGATGGTCAACCGTTCATCTCACTCTAGCTGGAACAATTAACGTTGTTAAGATGAATATTCTTCCTAAGCTCCTTTTTTATTTCAAAACACTCCAATATACATCAATAAATAATTTTTTAAGCAATTAGATTCAACAATAACCTAATTTATTTGGAACTCAAAACATCCACGTATCCAAAGAGCGATCCTACAAAGACAAACAGCAGAAGGTGGCATGGCTCTACCTAACTTTCAGTTTTATTACTGGGCAGCAAACATACAAGCTAAAAAACCTGGACACAAATAGAAGAACATACACAGGCCTGGTCTGCAATAGAAATAAAATCCTGCAGTACTTCTTTATAGTCCCTGCTCTGTGCCCCAATAAATGCAAGTTATCTCCAATATACTAATAACCCAATTGTGCTCTACTCACTCAGAATATGGAACCTACCAATGTAGGAAGCATTTTAAGATGGAGAATCTTTTATCTGTGACACCTCTGCAAGAGAACCACCTTTTTCCACCATCTCAAACATATGCAGTTTTTAATATCTGGAAAACATTTGGGATTAAATCACTTAGAGATCTTTATATAGACAACATCTTTGCATCCTATGAACAAATACAGATACATTCCAAATTTAATTTTCCAGCTACACATTTCTTTCACTATATACAAATTAGAAACTTTGTTAAACAGAACCTGCCCGATTTTCCTCATCTCCCACCTTCCTCTACTGTTTAAAAAATATTGATCAGTCTTATGGAGTCAGACAATTTCTACAATATATTAAAATATTTTACAGTCCCTCTGTTTCAAAAATCTAAGAGGACAATGGGAAAAGAATCTGTCACTCAACATATGAACTCAAAATTATATATATGTCTCGCTTAAAACTGTCCAAAATGTTTCCAGGGCAAAATCGAACCTGCGAACGCTGATATCAAGTCCCAGCCTCACTGGGTCACATGTTTTGGGCCTGCACCAAATTAACATCATTTTGGATCAAAATTTTTAAGTGCCTTTCCGACAGCCTTGGTGTCCCAGTCCCTCCTAAACCATTAACAGCTGTGTTTGGTGTTCTTCCAGATGGGCTTAAAGTGGAGAAGGACAAACAAACTGTGATGGCCTTCACTTCACTATTGGCATACAGACTTATTTTGCTAAACTGTAAGAATCCTAACTCACCACTTTTAAGTCAGTAGGTAACTGATGTTATTTATATTTGAAATTGGAAAAAAATAAAATTCTCACTTAGAGGATCTGTGTAGAACTTTTTCAAAACCTGGCAGGATCTGATCAATAATATTTTAGAATAAGCTCTTAAAGCACCGAGGAAGTAACTCTCTTTCCATTTCTTTTTCTTCTCCATTTATCTTTATCTGCCTATTAAACTCACCGATTTATTCATTTTTACTATTTTTTAATTTTACTCCGTTGGCCATGCTCTCTTTCTCAGGGGTGGGGTTTGATTTGTTTTCAATCCTATTTTTTATAAAAACTGATCTATTTGTATGGAATGATAAAAATAAAATCAATGAAATGTATATTAAAAAAAAGCATTCGTTTGCTCAGATTTTGATGTTCTTGCTGCTTCCTGAGCAGCTCTTCTTTACTCCACCTTAGTGCTCCGCTTCGTCTCTTCTTTCATCGGCATCTTTTCACATAAAAAGTGATTAAGTCAGTGTTTGTGTTGCAATTACTTAGTATGGTTTCTTTAATTTTTTCAATCTGCCTCAGGAATGATTTAAGATATGAAGCGGTAGGGGAAGTGACGGCGAAGGTGGTAGGAATGAGAACGATGCCCGCACGCTGCCCTGCTGGCTGATGCAGAGAGTTGATTCTACAATAAAATAAAAATAAAAAGACCAAACGGTTTGTGAGTTACAGGTGATTTAAAATCCTGGACAGACAAATGGACAGCCATGGTAGCATATTATCTTTACGTATAATACGCTACTGTGGCTGTCCGTTTGTCTGTCAGGATTTTAAATCACCTGTAGCTTGCGAACCTTTCACAAAAGGCGCTTTTCCACTGCATAGTACGGCACAGCACGGTTCAGTACAGCTCACCTTGGTTCGACTCTGTTCGGCTCGGTTTGCGTTTCGACTGCAGTTTAGTACCGCTTTAGAGTGGGCGGGATTATTCACGTGTCGTTAGAGTTGCGCCGCCTCTACTGCCGTGACACCGTGGAACTTTTACAACAACACGCAGACAACGACAACACTTTAGCTCGACGACGCGCAAGGGTAAGCATCTAAAAAAAGCACATCACTAGCTAACTTTTATCACTGTTGCAAAGCATAAAATGAACTTAACTGTCAGTGTAACATTAAAATGCTGATTCTGTATATTACAGATCTTCCACATTTTGCAAAAAAGTTGCCGCAACAGACCATCTGTTTGGACATTTAACCGTGCTTCAGAGTGGTGGGATGTGATTGTTCCCGGTTTTACAAACACTCAGTGGCTGGAGAACTTTCGAATGTCTGAAGTTATGCAACAAACTGCGTCCAGCGATGGAGAGACGGGACACAAACTTCCGCGTGTGTGTACCTTTAAAGAAAAGAATAGCCAGTGACGCAGTAATGACGATTTTCTCCGGCCAATCAGTGACCAGCAGTTTACACGTCACGTTTTGGTAACGGTTCGGCGCTTGGAACCTCGGCTGAGGTGGTACTAAAAAAAGGACCAGGTACCAGGTACTGTTCCCAGTGGAAAACCCCCCAAAAGTGAGCTGAACTGAACCGTGTTGTGCAGTACTATGCAGTGGAAAAGCGCCACTATTAACCTGAAATTTGGTACACATATACTACGTGATGGCTACTATCCGCTTTTGGGGTGATTATTGACATCCAAGGTTATTCCTCTTTTTTTTTTTTATTTTATTGTAGAATCAACTATCGGCAGAGTGGCTGTGTGGCTGTGTGGCACATGCATACGGGCGCCATTCTCATTCCCTACCACCTTTGCCGTCACTTAACCTATTTCTTCATATTTTAAATCATTCTTGAGGCAGATTGAAGACTTAAGTGCCAGCTTAAGTGAAAAATGAAAGAAAACCTACTAAGTAATTGCAACAGAAACACTGACTTAACCAGTTTTAATGGAAAATGATGCCGACAAAAGAAGAGAAGAAGCGGGCCGCTAAGGTGGAGAGAAGAAGAGCTGCTCAGGAAGCAGCAAGCACATCAAATTCTGAGCAGACTAATAATAAATGTACAGAGAAAAAGGAGGAAAACTAGGAATGCTCAAGTCAAGTGTATTCACTGCACGCTATCATGCAGTGCGCCGTTACTGGTATATAAAGAATTGCTGTTGATGTTGAATCCCCGCTAAAAGGACACACACCTACACATTCTGTTTACATTGTTTTTCTTTATTATTCTGTCGTCTTCGGGTGAATGAAAGGGACAACCCAATTGGCGTCCCAAAGTTCCCTTGGCTGTCCAGAACTTTCATTCCTGCCCCCAGCCACAATAGCTACATTTTTGTTTTATTCCTATTAGACGATACATGCATACAATTCTCATATTCTACATGGATTTGCAGTCATTACTGACCTCTACAATACAATACAATACAATACAATACAGTTTATTTTTGTATAGCCCAAAATCACACAGGAAGTGCCGCAATGGGCTTTAACAGGCCCTGCCTCTTAACAGCCCCCCAGCCTTGACTCTCTGAGAAGACAAGGAAAAACTCCCAATAAAAACCTTGTAGGGAAAAATGGAAGAAACCTCGGGAAAGGCAGTTCAAAGAGAGACCCCTTTCCAGGTAGGTTGGGCGTGCAGTGGGTGTCAAAAGTAGGGGGTCAATACAATACAATACACAGAACAGAACAATTCCTTAAGACAGCATAATAATAAAAATTTTAGAATTACGGTTTAACAGTAGATGATATGACATAATTAGGTTTGGATATTTTTAGAGTCCTGGAGACCTCATCCATCTAGCTGCCTCCCCATTTGGCCATGCCACGGCTGAAACGTTGCTCCGATGAAAGGACCCCTCTTTCTCATGATTCCTGTGATCCTCCATCAGGGATGACTTTACCATAGGCAGGCAAACAACTTGGCAGGTGGGCCGTGGCACCAATTGCCACATTTGGGTACCGAGAAAAGAAACAGAATAGGTGAGGGTTAGTATTCAAATATAATTATCATGTTACTTATGTTATAGTGCTAATGACTAACAACAGAGATGCAGTCTGTACAGTTAATCAGCAGCTCTAGTCAGGATATGCTAAACTGAAGTAGTGAGTCTTCAGCCGGGATTTAAAGGCTGAGACTGAAGGGGCATCTCTTATGGAAGCAGGAAGACCATTCCACAGTTTAGGGGCCCTGTAACTAAAAGCTCGACCTCCCACTGTTATTTTATTAATCCTTGGAATCCTAAGCAGACCGGCATCTTGAGATCTTAATGTGCGCTCAGGTTTGCAAGTCATGATAAGTTCAGACAAGTAAGCGGACCTTGGCCATTTAATGCTTTATATGTTAAAAGGAGGATTTTGAAATCTGCCCTAAACTTAACTGGGAGCCAGTGTAAAGATTTAAGAACTGGGGTTATGTGTTCATATTTTCTTGTTCTTGTAATAATTCTTGCAGCGCATTTTGGATTAACTGGAGGCTGTATAGAGAACAGTTTGAACAGCCAGTGAACACCGCATTGCAGTAGTCAATCCTACTAGAGATAAATGCATGAATTAATTTCTCACAATCCTGTTTATTTAGAAAGCGCCTTAATTTCCTAACATTTTTAAGATGGAAAAAACATGTTTTGGACGACTTTGTAATATGTGCTTTAAATGACATGCTAGAGTCAAAGATAACTCCTAGATTGCGGGCTGATTCAGTAAAATTAATTGGGATTCCAACTGAGTTAAATGACGACAAAATATTGCTGTGATCAGCGTCATTCCCTCCAACAATTAACATCTCTGTTTTATCTGTATTTAAAGACAAGTAGTTCTCATTCATCCATTCCTTTAATTCACTAACACAACTAATTAAAGACAACATCGGAGAAACTTCATTTGATTTAAATGAAAGGTATAACTGGGTGTCATCTGCATACGAGTGAAAATTAACATTATGTTTCCTAATGAGAGATCCCAGTGGAAGCATGTAAAGTGAAAACAGTAAAGGTCCCAGTACTGAGCCCTGCGGGACACCATATTGAACTTCTGTGTATAATGATGGAGTACTGTCAGCACATTTCTGTACATACTGGAATCGATTTGATAAATAAGAACTGAACCAAGCGAGCACGGGCCTGTAAGCCCAACATCGTTTTCTAGCCTGTGCAGTAAAATAGAATGGTCAATGGTGTCAAATGCTGCACTTAAGTCCAACAACATAATTACAGTGGAGTTTCCTTCATCAGAGGATATCAGAATGTCATTTACAACCCGTGTTAGTGCCGTTTCTGTACTATGACCAGTGCGAAAGCCAGACTGGAATTTCTCAAATAAATTGTAATGCGTAAGGTGTGACTGAAGCTGACTGGCGACTACTTTTTCTAGTATTTTAGAGAGAAATGGTAAATTTGAAATAGGCCTATAGTTATTTAGTATGTGTGGGTCTAGGTCTGACTTTTTAAGTAAAGGTTTAATGACTGACACTTTTAGTGCATCAGGTACTGTGCCATGCAGTAATGAACTATTGATAACGGTTAGAATAGGCTGCAAGAACATCCATTGCACTTTTACTAGTTTTGTTGGCACTGGATCTAGGGAACAAGTAGTGGGCTTCATTTTAGTAATTAAAGTTAAGACTTCCTGGTGAGTTACAGGATTAAAATTACTAAAGTGCTGAATGCAATGCGACAGGGTCTGCTAAGCTAGTATTTGGTTTGTACTGTGATGCTGAGATCTGGGATCTTATATTTTTAATTTTCTCATTGAAGAAGTTCATAAAGTCTGTACTGCTAATATCTGTTGGTATTTTGCACTGTTGATCTGAATTCCCATTTGTTAATTTAGCCACTGCTCTAAAAGTACCCTAGGATTTTTATTATTGCTATCTATTAATGTAGAATAGTATTCTGAGCGAGCTTTAAAGAGGGCTTTTTTATATTTATTTACACTCTCTGTCCATGCAATTTGAAAGACATGTAGCTTTGTTGTTCTCCATCTGCTCCAGTTTTCGACACTCTAATTTAAGAGCTCGAGTATTTTCATTAAACCAGGGAGAGTTTCTATGTGCTTTGATCACTTTTGTTTTAGGGAGCCACTGTGTCCAGAGCATCTCTCAAGGTCACATTATAATGTGATATTAGCTGATCTAAATTGTTTTCCACGTTTACATTTGATGTTAACTGATCTAAATGGTTTTCCACAATTACACTCGACTTACTCAAGGTATCTATAAATTTTGAAGCAGAATTACAATCTAGATGTCGCACTGTCTTTGTTTTAATCTGCGAGTGCGTTGGCATGGGCAGAACTAAATCAAATGTAATTAAGAAGTGATTGAAATAACTACATTTAATGGAGTAATATTTAAATTTTGAATTTCAACTTTGTAAGTTATAATTAAATCTAATGTGTGGTTATGATTATGAGTTGGACCTTTGACAATCTGACAAAATCCTACTGAATTTAACAAATAAGTAAAACATTTGCTAAAAGTGTCAGTTTCCACATCAATGTGTACATTAAAATTCCCCATCAGAACTACGTGATCATAATTTATAGCCAAATCAGACAGAAGGTTGCTAAATTCAGTCATGAACAATGAATATGGCCCTGGTGGTCTGTAGACTAGCACTATAATTGTGTTGGAATCTGTTTTAATATTTAAAATGAATGCCTCAAAGGATGTAAAGTTGCCTAAATATTTAGGAGTGATTTGCATTTTATTACAATGAATTATTCCAAGGCCTCCTCCTCGACCAGAATCTCTAGACTTATGAAGGAACGAGTATCCATCTGGTGACGCCTCAGCTAGGGGGACAGTGTCACATTTACTAAGCCAGGTTTCAGTGAGAAGACACAGATCAGATTTTGTACTTAATATGATATCATTTACCAAAACAGCTTTAGTGCCAAGAGAGCGAATGTTCAATAAACAGCATTTAAAACTGCATGGTTCTTTCTGAACTGCTGATATATTTTTTGTTTTAATTTGAATTTAATTTCTATTACAGATGCCCCTGGTGGAGTGTCTGGTTTTATCCTTTGGTCTAATTATACACCTTATTTTTTGGTTATCAGTTAATTTAAGGTTTGTATCAAGACTAAATTTACTGGATGCCCCACAACAGGGATTATGGGTAACAGCTTCAGGAAAATAACAGGTGGGATAAAGAACAGCCTGTGATTTAAGATCACATGACTGCAGCCTGGATGGTGCTCTAATCAGTCAACCAGGCAGTTTTGCTGCCATATTTTGGGATAATACATAAGATCCCCTCCAGTTAGGATGAAAAATCCAAGCCTTTCCCAAAAATCATCCCAATTGTTCACAAATGCTATGCTTTTATTTGCTCTACCTTTGGCACATTTATGATGTGTAGAATGTCCAGGTGGATGCTGGGTGGTCATTTGGCCTTTGAACACCTGCAGGTTTTTTTCTTCAATATCTTCTGGCTAAAGTTCTTATTTTTCTGTCCTCCCTGGCCTTCTGACCATAACATCAGACTTATTTCTGAAGTCATTAGTGACTTAAAATGAATCTGTAATTAGGGACTCTGCTTTATCTTTTATTTGTTAACTGCTTATTCATTTCTTCTTATTCGCTATGTTTGTATTTCATTTGTAACCTGGTGTTGATTGTGTCAGAAAAGAGAGAACTAAACTGAGTGACGTTTTAATCAAGTTCATTTGAGGGTGACCAAGCCAACATGAGACGTGTTGAGCTGAGCCTGATGGTTACTCGTGCCCTGATCTGCCTGTTCTAGCCAGCCTAGGACACTAACAGGGAATGGACATCTGAGGATAAGGGCAGCAGAGTAGTGAGAAAAAGAAAGTTTGAAAAAGAGAGAAGACACGAAGACCGACTGTAGGTTTAAATGCTGAGAACTTCAAGCTGACAATTAAGTACAGGGTGGTCAGAGAAAGTGCAACATCACAGAGTTAACAGGCCGGGGCATTCAAGTGATGACTGATTAAGAAAACATTCTCCACACCACCAGCACCACCAGCCTGGACTGATGACACAAGACAGCTTGGGGTCATGGATTCCTGCTGTTTACTTGACGTTTACTTGTGTCCTTGTGCGCTCCCTCCAGAGAGATTCTTAACTGCATGTCACCCACAGAAGAGTAATGGCAGTCTTATAAACACACACTCGGAGTTCAACACCATTATTTCAAAATTTAAAAGCACCCATGCAGTGTTCAGTAGCCTTGGGATCCAAAGATTAAAGTCACTGTCCTGCGTCTTGTTTGAGTGGGACGCTTACGGCTCTTGTTTACAGCAGAGAGCAAAAAACAAGAAAGTGTGAGAATTCAAACATTAAAGCCTCAGTTAAAGAAAATCAGCATCGGTGTCGTCTTTACTTTTACTTTGTGGAAGTTTGAAAAAGACAAAGGCAAACAAGGACTTAGTGATAATCACGTACATTGATCAAAATAACAAACAGCGAACTGAACCATCAGTTTCTTGTACTTCCATTGCAGTTGTTTTATGATTAAACTGGGATGGATTGTGAATTACCAAAGACATGATGTAACTCTCTCATCGTGTGTAGTACATGAAAGGCACTATACAAGCCTTACAGGTTGTAGCTGCCAAGATATACAGTAGGTGTGGTCAAGCACGGGCAAAACGCATGCCGAAAGAAATCTCAAAGTCCAAAAGTTTGTTTTAAAAATATTTAGTGAAAGTTAAAAGCAAATAATCCGCACAAGAATAAAAGAGAAAATAGTTACACATGTAGAATAAAAGGCAAAAAAGGAAAAATGTACCTTCTATAAACTTAGCTTTTCTTGAAAAACTTTAGTTATTTCTATATTTAAAGGTTCTTTATTTCTTCTTCTCTACTTAACGATTCTTAGCTTCTTCTTCTCTACGCTTTAAACGTTGGCACAGCACATAAATTGAGTGCAGTTTTCTTACATATTTACTTCACACACTCAAAAGGCCCGTAGGCCGGTTGGCACATAAGCATGTGCCCAGGCACGGTTTAAAACCTTATGTCTTCCACACCTTACTCATGGCAAGGCTGTCACTAACTAACTGAAGAATAATATTTACTCCACGCTGTTAGAAATGGCAAGAATATACCAATACGATTCTACTTCCGGGGGTTATAGGAACCCACCATAGATTATGCATTGTCATCTAGTAGAATATTCATGAGTCTTATAGAACTTACACAGGTGGTCTGTTCTTATTGGTGCAGCTAAACAATACCTTATGCTATTCACCTCGTGTCACATGTTCACCCCACAGGACTTACCTCTGGGGATCTCGTCAGTGATTGGCTGTGCACTTCTGGCACTTCCGCTTCCAGTCACTCACCTGCCATTACTTCAGTTTAACCTGACTTTCCATCGCTGAGAGGACTGCAGACTGAGTCCCCAACATACCACTGCAGGACTTATATTTAGGAAAGAAAGAGACCCCTAAACACCTCAGCCACTGTTAATGTCAGTGAACACAAGGATCTTTCACTAAGGCACTAACAAACTTTATTAACTTCAACTTTTATGTATATTGTGCAGAGATACCAGCCAAATGAAATACCAGGGGTTAGAAAATGAAAACACACAAACTAAAGAATTCAAATCAATGTCCATACAGCAAGTGTCACAGTCAGGTGGTCTGCCTTGTGAAGTTACAGAGTCTTTTACGCCAGCTGGGATTCTCATGAAAGTTGAGAAGCTGTTTTAAGTGACAGGGTAGCCCCACTATGTTGGGGTCTTTTCATGACAACATGACGTCCTCAGTCTTCTCTTCTTATATCCAGGTGTGATGCTTGTGAATGTAGGGACGTTATTAGCAGGTGTCAAGCCCGATGATGATGTCAAACACTTCACCTTTCATCTCCTAAAAGTGTGATGTCTCCAGTCCATCCCAAGCACTATCTGTCTCTGTCTCTTTTGCTGTCTCTCTCATGTCTTTAAGTCTTTGTCATCGAGTGTCCTCTCTGTCACTTTCATACCACTCCCTAATGAAGTAGCTCTACTGGAAAATCTCTGGTAACCAGCATGATACAGCAAGTCTCGTAACTTCAGCTGAAATCAGACAACTGATAACCTGTCAATGATCTGTGACTTGTAGTGTATGGCTCAGTGAGGACACTCTGATCATTGTCACACATTTCTACAGAATGACGTGTCCCCATCCCTTACTGCAGATCTTCTTAAGAGTACACACTGGTTATTTTATCTGAGCATAAAGCTTGTATAATCTATAGTCATGGCTCTATATAAGTATTTGCTTTTACATTTGCATGTGTCCAATCCACACTCCGACTCTTTTCATAACTCTTATAAATCCTAAAACTGTTAATTATTAAGTGATTTACAGCTGATTAACATCCTGCCTAAGCCAGCTGCCAAGACAGCCATGTTCATCTGCTCTTAAATACATTATTAATGTAAAGTTAACCTTTACTTATGAGGACCACATACTAGTTTACATATTTTATTCCCTTAAAACCTGCATCTTATCTAAGTTACCCTTTATTTCTGTATTAACACAATTTAAATATATTTCAAGTTTTATTTAATAAACTGTAGCAAAGCAGTCTTCAGATGTCAGATCTCATAGCGAGGGTCCATCCCAAAGATCTCACGGTCTGATATGCCACACGGGAAGTTGGAGAATTAGTGATGAGTGAGTGAGTGAGTGAGTGAGTGAATGAGTGAGGGCTTTGCCTTTTATTAGTATAGATTATGTGTTTTCTGGGTGGTTGCTGTCCATCAGCATCACAGGACCTCCCTCAACCCTTTAAAGGCAGAGATAACAAGCAGTCCTTTGTGGTTCATTGAATGCACCTTGTGGTTTTTGTGAATTGTTGTGATTTTTTTTGTCCTTTTGTGTATTTTCTGACCTCTAGTCCTTTTTTGACTTTTCTCTCTGGATTTCTGTTTTTTGGATTTTGTTTGCTTTGGGATTGCCTTTCAGGCAACTCCTATTGTGCCATTCGTGCTCCTTTGAGCTTTTGTGAAGAAGAGCATTTTTGGATTAAATATTTTATTTTTAATGAATCTCTTTCAGCCATTTACATTTACAAGCCAAAGGTTAACAAATCCTTCCATTTGTGGGTGATTTTGCAACTTCTTTCTTTTTATTGAGTAGCACTGAGAGAAATGATCTTCTTTTTCTTTAATTATCAGATAACTGATAATTTTTGTGTGTGTTTCTGTACAAGTGGCTTGCACCTCCATGTACTGGGGATGTAAGTGCCCATCAGATGAGTAAAATAGGAAAATCTACACGTAATCACTGTCAAGGTAGAATTGAAACAGTAAACTAATTCACAGTTGAGGTTGCACAGAATGTTCCTCTATTTTAAGATAAATGAGTTTGCATATTCACTGATGCTTTACAAAGAGAGATTTTGAAATTTCAAAACTTTTAACAGTGTGATCTGTTTGAGATGTCTCAATGTAAATGGGAGTTTCTCAGCAAATTACCTTGGACAGTAAGTGTGCCACTTTTCAACAATATTGGTCCACTGGGGGCTGAATTGTTTCACGCAGACAGACAGACAGACAGACAGACAGACAGACAGACATGGCTATCACAATAGGTGCTCTCATATTTTATATGATAGATAGATAGATAGATAGATAGATAGATAGATAGATAGATAGATAGATAGATAGATAGATAGATAGACAGAAGTACTTTATTTATCCTAAGCAGGAAATACAGTAATCCCCCGCCTATCGCGGAAGTTATGTTCCAGACCCACCAGCAATAGGTGAAAATCCGCGATATAGAAAGACTACCTTTTTTTTATAGTTTAAACCTTAAAATATCCATCCCAAACACTTAAACACTAGAATTACCAGAGCTTACGAAAAAACTTGTAGATCCGTCCCACCTTAAATCGCTTCTTAAAACCGTTCACAGCTCTCTACCAGCGTCTATTGTCATCTAAATGTGCTGATAAACTCAGGCTGCAAGCTGCCAGCTATTCCATCTCCCCACTGACTTAGAACGTGCCCAAACTTCTCTCAGCTCATGCCTTGATTGATTTTCTGGGAGTGAAGTGGAGTTTTAGAGTGGAAATAATAGATTGTTGTTTGGAACACGCGCATTTCACGTGTGTTCCGTTTCTACAGTAATCCCTGTAAACACATTGTTAAAATAGAAATGTTTTTCATATTCTAGTAGTAAATGACAAAATGTAGACATAAACTATATAATGTATGAAGCCTGAAGTCCAAATATCAAAGAAACATTTTCACAAAAGGTGCAAATCTAACAAAACAAATGCGCTTTTATTCTAAAGTGTAACTGCAGAAAAAAAAGCCGCCTTAGCAGGCCATAATGACACATATTCACTACTACTGGGGCGGTGGTGTAATGGTATCAGCTGCTGACTGGTAATGAAAAGGTCATGAGTTCAATCCCTCACAACTCAGTTTTGAGAAGTAAACTGCTCTTAGTCTTACTATTTTAGAATAAAAACATACATTTGATTTCAGTTTGTAACAGCCGGTGTAATTTATGTTACTTGTAAAGGTTAGCTTTGTTTTTTTTTTATTCACTTTTCATTCTCTCAGTCGCGTTCAGGATCCTTCCCTATGCCCCCATCTGACACTGCTGTTTTCACATAAAGACGCGCTATAGCTCGAATGTCATTTATTTGGATCACATAAAGATGCACTATAACTTGAATGTTACTTATTTGGAGACGCGCAATAGCTTGAATGTTATTTATTTGTAGACGCGCTATAGCTCGAATGTTATTTATTTGGCACGGACATGCTCAAAAAATACATGTGTAATACCACAAAAAGTGCATGCAGACACTTCATTTCGCTACCATTGGTAAGAGAATGTATCTTAATACACTGCAGATCTAGCGTCGGAGCAAGAATGCAGATCGCACTTTTGCCATTGCTGTACTTTGTATATGTATATGGGAAGCTCAGCATTTTACATGTGCCTTTACGTTGTAAGAAGTCAGTAAATAACTAAAGGTAAATAAAGAACTGAAGCTTGTTGATGCTGCATCATCTTTTCTTTTTCCATCGCCTTTTCCTGTAAGAAGCGTTGTACACACTCCTCTCTATGCTGTGGTTTCTATTACACACCTGAAAGAAAGAGACAATATATGTGAAACCATCATTGCACTAATGCAATATTATTTGAAAACGAACAGTGTCAGATCGGGTTTGAATTTATGCTGGCATTATTACTCAGAGTCAGATCAGGAGCTCATTCAGTGCGCGCAAGAACATGCAGGTGGCCAGTTGCTGTGTGCTACATACAACATGCTGGGGGTGATCAATGCACATTTTAAAAAAAGCTTGTGATAGTACAAGCAACCGGCCACCTACATGTTCTTGCGCGCACTGAATAAGCTCACGCCTTCTGGTGCACGATGTCAGCGCAGCAGCGGAATAAAAAGAAGACAAATACATGTGACATTTTGAAGAAATCATTTTATGGCCTGAATAGTACCAATCAGAAAACATCGTTGCACTAATGCAATATTATTTGAAAACGAACAGCGTCAGATCAGCTGTAAAAGTATGGCATTTCTAAATGTTTGCTTTTTTCAGTCTGATTCTCTCAGTCAGACTGTATATTTGTCTCTTATTGAGTGTGCGCAAGAACATGCAGGTGGCCAGATGCTGTATGCTACAACATGCTGGCGGTGATCAAAGCACATTTTAAAAAAAGAAAGAGACAAATATATGTGACGTTTTGAAGAAATCATTTTATGACACTATTTACCTTTATTTATTTACTTACTTCCTAAAGTCACAAGTAGTGTGCAGAGGGCATGCTCAAAAATGTGTGTAATGCCACGAAAAGTGCCTGCTGACACTTTAGTATGCAAGCAATGGTATGTGCATTCTTACTCCGATGTAGAAGGGAGCTGAGTTTACGTCTGTTACAGCGCGTCTATGTGAAAACAGCAGTGTCAGATGCGGGCTGTGTTTGGGCTCGTGAACGCGGCTGAGATAATAAAACTGACTAAAAAAAGCTGACCTTTATAAGGATCATAAATTACACCGGCTGTTACAGACTGAAATCAAATTTATGTTTTTATTCTAAAATAGTAAGACTAAGAGCAGTTTACTTCTCAAAACGGAGTGGTGCAGGATCAAACTCCCGACCTTTTGTTTCCCAGTCAGCAGCTGATTCTATTGCGCCACAGAGGAAGTCATAATAAATGGGTGTCAATGTTGCATGTTAAGGCGGCTTTTTTTTTCTGCAGTTATATTTTTGAATAAAAGTGCAATTGTTGTGTTATATTTGTACCTTTTGTGAAAGTGTTTCTTTGATATTTAGACTTCAGGCTTCATACATTATATAGTTTATGCCTACATTTTGTCATCTACTACTAGAATATAAAAAACGTTTCTGTTTTAACAATGTGTTTACACAGATTACTGTAGAAACGGAATAGACATGAAATGCGTGTTTTCCAAACAACGATCTATTATTTCCAATCTAAAACTCTACTTCACTCCCAGAAAATCAATCAAGGCATGAGCTGGGAGAAGTTTGTGCACGTTCTAAGTCGGTGGGGGGATGGAATGCTGATGAGTTTATCAGCACATTTAGATGACAAAAGACGCTGGTGGAGAGGTGTGAACGATTTTAAGAAGCGATTTAAGGTGGGACGGCTCTGGTAATTCTAGTGTTAAACACATGTAAACTTATTAAAACACACTTTGCAAACACATATGATATGTGGATGTCGGGCTAAGGACATGAGTAACATCTCTCTATTATAAAACATTTTAACTTTACGCAAGACAAGGCAGTGAGACAGGATAAGAGCTGCTGTAGAAGCCTTTAAATGAAAAACAAGCAGCACAGAGCCAGCACAAAGTCCACTTCTGCTTAGCGTGCATTCAGCCATAACCCCCAAAGTGGCAGGAGCATAGCGCGCCTTTTAGAGCCAAGCGATCAGATCCGAGCACTTCTTCTTAGTGTGCGTTCAGACGTCACCCCCTCCCCCCCGCTCGAATGCGCAGAGTAAACAGAACAGCAATCTTGGCAGAAGCAGCACAAAGCCAGTAGCTGATCTGTCCACTTCTGCTTAGCTTGCGTTCAGCTGCCCCCCATCACAAAGAGCGCAACAGAGAAGCGAAGTGGCAAAAGGACAGCTGCTGCACAGGCAAGTGACTGATGCAAAGCGTGACAAGCACAACACACAGCTGGCCAGCAGCAGCAGCAAGACACCAGCTGAACCGATCGCATCTCTTTAGCGTGCGTTCAGACCCCCCTTAACAATGTAAGCAGCGTTATAAGTGCCCCAAGAAAGAGATGTAATCACGCCCGGGGCAGGAAATAAAGGACAAATATTGTTTTTACAAAAGTTTTAAAGTAAGAATGAAAATAATGCGCATGTAACAATTCCCATGAAAATAACAATCTTTTTAAATTGTTTATCCGGTAAACCAAACAAGGGGGTGGGCGAGCGAAGTGAGCAGGGGGCGATGCCCCCTAGTAATAATAATGGTAGTATTAATAAATCCGCGATGTAGCGGGGGCGCGATAACTGAACCGCGATAGAGCAGGGGATTACGTACTATAATGAAAACTGAAATATTAAAATGAACACTAACAAAAGCCACACTCAAATACACACAAGTAAAGTCCCTGTCCCAGGGAGGCACTTATAAAGGCATATTGAAATTGGTATGAAGGAGCCCCAACCGTGTTTCTTAATTCACTTCTGCTGGAATTTCTCACTGTTGGTGTGGCCGTACAAAAGATTTTGCTTTTCAGCTGCAGTCGCTTCCCATTTTCATCCCTGAATTTCCTCTACAGGATGCAATTCACTGTGCAGCCAATAATCTGTTAGTACAATCTGTCAAATTGCAAAGTCCTGAAGGTGATTGGCCCAAGCAATTTATATTCACCACACAGGTATGCCATCAGCCACCCCTTATGAGGGGCCAAACAGACCATAAATCATATATTTCTGTGTGTAATCTATTGGTTTACGTGTGAACACTATTGGTTTATGAATATTTACTATCGGTTTGCATGCATACTTAATTGGTTTGCGTGCTTACAATACTGTTTTCATTCATATTGGTTCGTCTCCGTATATTATCCGTTTGTACGTGCATACCACTGGTTTGCATATGAACTGTATTGTTTTGTGTGTGTATATCACTGGTTCCAGTACGTTTGTTATTGGTTTGTGAGTGAATTGCATTGGTTTATGCTTTCATATTATCAGTTTGCGTATGAACTATATTGGCTTGCGTTCTGTGACGGTCTAACAATGGATTTGTGTATGCACTATATTGGTTTCATGCACGTCTTATACTGGTTTCATGTGGGTAACCTGTCGATTTTGCGGTTGAACTCTGTTGGTTGTATGTGTGCACTATGTTGGTTTCACGTATGAAACATATTGGTTATGCGTGCGCACCCTATCGCAACTCTGTGTATGAACTATATCGGTACTGTGTGTGAACTCTATTGGTTGTTCACGTGAAATTCAGAGGAAATGGGTGGGACAAGAATCAGGACCTCAAGGGCCAGTAGAGACATGGAATGTAAAGACAAGTGTCTAGGAGACGTATCTGCGTTTAAACAGCACTATATATTTTTTTCCACACAATACGTTTGCAAAAGGACTTGGTGGTAATTCTTACTATTTAACAGAATCGACCCTTGAGTCTGTAATGAACACAAGGCTGAAGTTAGGTACGTATTGTGCCGTCTTCTTATTTGCTTCCAGGATCACGTTTGCCACAGTACTTTTCACACAACTTTTGAAACCAGTTATTCATTCTGAAGGCAAAATATTCCACATTTACTAACGCCTTTATCCAACATACAACATTTAGATACTACTGGTTACATTCGCCCAGTGCCCCCCGCGCCTCACAGACAGGCCAAGTGACTTGTTTCTGGTCACATAGTGTCATTATCAGGACTTGAACCCACAGACTCAGTTTAAAAGTGCAGTCTTAAACACTACGCCACAATGCTTGCACATCTACAACGTGTATATTAATGGGCATAATATAAACTTGTCCAGGACAGATTCCATTGTTAAAGTTGAGTTTAACATTTTCAACCCGTTCAAGTTTTGGTTGAAAATCTGGAATATTTCTTTTTTCAAATAATGGATCAGTTTGCAGATTAATGTACACACTGTAGAATATTTTGCCTTGCTGTTAATATAGAAGAAGAAGAAGCTGGTTTGTGAATAAGTAGCTGACTGCAAGCTTATGCTGGATGTAGCTAGAAGTGAATAAAAAGGCAGCTGAATGTGACCAAACTTAAAAATAATTACCACCAAACCCTTTCACAAACATACTGTGACGTGCAAAAGTATTCAATCCCCTTGAAAGTTGCCATAATTTTATGCATGACAAAATATTTGTACACATATTTATTCATTCCTTATTTTTTCTTCTGCTGTAACAAAACATTTTCAAAGTCAAAATAAACTATTTTATGTATACTGTAACGACCCGGCAGCAAGCGCTGGCGGAGTGACGCCGTATGGGTAATTTATGTAAATATTTTGTGGGGAATTTATGGGTAATTTATGTAAAGCTTATTGTTGTGTCAAAATTAACTTAATAACCTAATTGTCTTTCCTGTTGTAAGTGTTGTATGTGTTTGTGCTCAATCAGTGGGGTGGGTTGGGTTATCGCCGTCCGGGGTTGTTGTTATTGTAAATAGTCACCATCAATGAGAAAGATGGCTCTTTAAATGGCTATACAATGAGTTTTAAGCTTTGTTTTACTGGCTATCTGTTAATAAAAAGATACAACAGGACAGAGCTGTATCATTGCTAAGATTCTATCTAAGCAATTATTGCCGAGACACTCGGAGTCGTGCGGTGTATGGGACACAAGTGCTCATTATCTAAAGAGCTGGGTGCAGCTGCGTGCATAACGCTGGCAATCCGCTAGCCGACAGCTTGGGAGAGGTGCACGGCAGAGTTCGGCTCTAAAATCTTTAAAGACTCCACCACGGGTCGCTACATTGGTGTCAGAAGTGGGAGACCAGGCTGTTTAGAAGACGCCGTTATGGAACAGAGTCTTGAAGAATTAGAGCGTGCCATCTTAGAGAACAGCGTTACGTTAGAGCGCCTGATCAGCGGAACTGTGCGGAGAAAAGAGGCAGACCGGCCTGATGGTGCCAGTGTTCCCCAGACAGTGTTGCGATCTTCTAGGCACGGCCAGAGTGGGCCGTCAACTGCCGCAGCGATACCCCAGGTTACCAGTCGGCCGGTCCTCTTCTCACGGTCACCTGCTAAGCTACCGCGATACAGCGGATTGACTCCCTTTAGAGCCATACCTTGCACAAGTGGATCTGGCCGCGATACACAATGGATGGAGCCGCGAGGAAGCTGCGACACACTTGGCCCTTGCCTTGGAGGGTCCCGCACTTCAGGTACTCATTGATCTGCCATCGGAGGAGTATCGTGATCTTCAGGCTCTCACCGCTGCTCTCACCCGTCCCTTTGGACAAAGAACCTCAGCAGAATGCAGCAGAGAAAAGCTGACTAGCCGACGTCGGCGTGAAGGTGAGAGTGTAGGAGCCTTTGCCGCTGACGTCAGGGTATATACATGAAAAGGTTACCCTACTTTCTCGACAGCAGCGAGGGAGGAACTCAGTCTTCATGCTTTCCTGCGGGGCCTCACACCAGAACGTCTTCGCCAGCATGTCTGTCTATCGTCACCCCGAGATTTGAGCGAGGCACTACGAGAGGCTGAGCGGGCTGAAGACGTACTACAGGCTGAGTCACCGACAAGACAAACGCCACGCCCGAGTCGACTAACAAGAGCAGTTGAACGAAGGGCGGAAGGGGACCCGTCTGAGGTAGTGGAGGTCAGTCGCGCCCAATCAACATCAACCCCCCGACAGAGACAACGAGTAGACTGTTGTTTCCGATGCGGAGAACCAGGGCACTTTGCCAGGGATTGTCCTACCCCAAGTCCTTTGCCTCGTACAGCATCACCGCAGGGAAACGACATCGGGGTGAGGCCGTGAGGGGACCCTCGCTCCGTTTTTCAGCACCCCTCCACAATGACTGCTTTAAAGTTGGGCGCTGTGGATTTTCCACTGGACTATACCTAGACTGCACTATTGACGGGCGGCCATGCAGTGCTTTAGTGGACACGGGGTCCACTATTTGTTTGCTACAAAAAGGAGTGTTGCCCGAAACCGCTGGTCTTCTTCCAGAGGGCTGGACACCACAAATAGCGAACTACGACTGTTACGGGTGAACGGACAGTAATGGCCGGAAAGAAACTGTTATCTGTGTTGGTAGGGACGAGCCAGACCAACCACGAATTCTGGCTTGCGGACATTAAAGACCAGTGCATTATTGGGTTGGACTTGTTTGCCCACTGGGGAGCACGTGTTGATGTGTCAAGGGCCGTCCTTTGTTTGGGTAATGAGACTGTGCCGCTCCGGTCGGGCTGGAACCGTCCTGGTAGGACTGCCAGAGTGGATTCACCTGGACACCACTGCTCACCGGCTCCCAACCATTGTTTGAAAGTTGCATGGATTCAAGAGAACCCCCAGGAGAGTATTGCTGGACAGTCAAATTCATCGCACGACCCCCCATCAGCTGAGACGGTTGCCGCTGTGGAGGAATTGGGCCATCGAAGTGGTGAACATCTGAGCACGCCACAGCAGGAGCAACTCCAGAAATTACTGAACGACTTTGTGGACATTTTTGCGGTTCGAGAGGAGGACTGCACCAGAACCTCGTTAGTAAAACACCACATTGACACTGGCCATGCCGCTCCCATTCGTTTGCGCCCCCACCGATTGCCTCTTGCAAAACGCCAAGCTGCCGAAGAATTGATGCGAGATGGTAACCAACAACATTATTGAGCCTTCGGACAGTCCCTGGGCCGCACCCATGGTCATGGTGCGGAAGAAAACGGGGGGTTGGCGCCCTTGTGTGGACTTTCGTAAATTAAATGCAGTCACTCGCAAAGACTCATACCCACTGCCCCGCATCGATGATGCATTGGACTATGTGGCTGGATCCCGTTGGTTCAGCACCTTGGACTTGCGCAGTGGATATTGGCAGGTAGAACTGGCAGCAGAAGACCGACCCAAAACTGCATTCACCATCGGACTAGGGCTGTGGCAGTTTAAGGTAATGCCGTTTGGACTTTGTAATGCACCGGCCACTTTTGAAAGACTAATGGAGCGGGTCCTAAAAGACATTCCCCGAACCCGTTGTGTGGTCTATTTAGATGATCTGTTGATTCATGCCAGAGACTTTGACCAGGCTGTGCACAATTTAAGGGAGGTCCTGACCGCCATTCGTAGCGCCGGGTTGTGGTTGAACCCTGAAAAATGCAATCTTCTCGCCCGACAGACCCAGTTTCTAGGGCACGTAATCAGCGAGAGTGGGGTGGCTACAGACCCAGCAAAGGTGGCTGCCGTGAGCAACTGGCCCCCACCAGCCAACATCACCGAACTGCGGAGCTTCCTGGGTTTAGCCTCATATTACAGGAGGTTTGTAAAAAACTTTGCAACCATTGCCAGCCCCTTGCACCGACTGACGAGTAAGGGCCAACAGTTTGGGTGGACGGAGGACTGCGCAGCCGCTTTCCAACAATTAAAGGCTGCCCTCGTCAGGCGCCTGTCCTGGCGTACCCTGACCCGAACCAACCTTTTGTGGTGGACACTGACGCTAGCAATGTGGGGATTGGGGCCGTACTCTCACAGAAGGGGGAGGCTGGAGAGAGAGTGGTAGCTTATTTCACAGCTTATTACAGCTGCAGCCTCAGTCGACCAGAGAGAAATTACTGTGTCACTCGGCGGGAACTGTTGGCAGTGATCCTAGCGGTACGGCACTTTCGGCCTTACCTATTGGGCACTAGGTTCACGCTGCGGACTGACCATGCTAGCCTCACCTGGATGTTGAATTTCCGGCAACCAGAGGGCCAGGTGGCAAGGTGGATGGAGATTCTACAGGAATATGATTTCGAGGTACAGCACCGACCGGGACGGCAGCATGCCAACGCTGATGCCCTCTCCAGGCGTCCATGCCTCATCAATGAGTGTCGATGTTGCCGCCGACAGGAAGAAAGGGGTCTGGGGCCATCGTCAGCATCCGCAAGGCTAGATGACACTGTTGGAGTAGGGGAGCCGTTCACCATTGGCCAATTGAGGCAATTACAGGCGAACGACCAAGCGCTAGAGAAGGTAAAGGGCTGGTTGGAGACCCAAAAATGTCCCGACTGGCAAACCGTGTCTTCACAGGGGCCTGAACTCAAACTACTACACTCCCAGTGGGGCAACTTGGAGTTGCACGATGGCGTAATCTACAGACGGTGGCAAGCACCCGGGGGGGGGAATTGACCGACTACAACTGCTGGTTCCCCAGGCTTTGCGCACCGAGGTCCTCCGATGGGTCCATGGAGCAGCTGGATCCGGACACTACGGAAACGCTAAGACAGTGCGTCGATTGCGGCAGCGGTTTTATTGGCCCGGGTGTCGGCAAGACGCGGAGCTGCACGTCCACTGCTGTGACATCTGCACTGCGCAAAAAGGACCTGGTCAACGTTCTCACGCGCCATTGCAGCAATACCTTGTCGGGGCACCCATGGAGAGAATTGGAGTGGACGTACTGGGTCCTTTTCCTGTAACGGAAGCCGGAAATCGTTTTGTTTTGGTAGCAATGGATTACTTCACCAAATGGCCAGAGGCGTATGCAGTTCCGGATCAGAGTGCCTCCACAGCGGCTCAAAAACTAGTGGATGAAATGTTCACTCGATTTGGAGTTCCGGACGAGCTCCACAGTGATCAAGGGCGAAACTTCGAGAGCCGTTTGTTCAGGGAGGTGTGTCAGCGACTGGGGGTGAAAAAGACCAGAACCACCCCCCTTCACCCGCAAAGTGATGGATTAGTCGAGCGATTTAATCGCACCCTGGCCACTCAACTGGCAATCCTGACCAGTCAATACCAGCGAGACTGGGACCAACATTTGCCTCTGGTCCTGTGGGCATATCGGACAGCCGTGCAAGAATCGAGCTAATGCACACCAGCGGGGCTGATGTTTGGGAGAGAACTTGGCACGCCAGTGGATTTGGTGTTTGGCTTGCCCCCTGAGTCTGAGATTGTTGGTGGGCCCGAAATGGATTATTTTAGATGGTTGAAAGAGCGGCTGGACACTATTCATCGACTGGCCAGGGAGGCCTTGGAGGGAGCTGGAGCTCGCCAGAAACGGGCTTACGACACACGGGCTCATGGCCTGACGCTGAAACCAGGGGACAAAGTGTGGGTATTTTGCCCGCAACGGAAACGGGGACTGTCTCCTAAATTAACTCATCATTGGCAGGGACCTGGAGAAATTTTGGACAAAATTTCGGAGGTAGTTTTCCGAGTCCGAATGCCTGGACGGGGCAGACGGGTGGTGCTGCACAAGGACCGGTTGGCACCATACCACCCACTGGCCCCGGAGAAAGAACGACTCGAGAATACAAGCGGCTCTCCAACCTCCACCCCCGGCGCCGAGACAGACATTGACAGTCTCAGGACTGAGCCTGACACGAGTAATGGCACATCCGGCAGGCCGAAGCGTGTCCGTCGCCGGCCAGGACACTTGCTCGATTTTGTTTGTGATGAGTAGGGTTGTGGGGACACTAACCCTCTTGGGAGGGGGCTGTGTAACGACCCGGCAGCAAGCGCTGGCGGAGTGACGCCGTATGGGTAATTTATGGAAATAGTTTGTGGGGAATTTATGGGTAATTTATGTAAAAGCTTATTGTTGTGTCAAAATTAACTAAGTACTTAATTGTCTTTCCTGTTGTAAGTGTTGTATGTGTTTGTGCTCAATCAGTGGGGTGGGTTGGGTTATCGCCGTCCGGGGTTGTTGTTATTGTAAATAGTCACCATCAATGAGAAAGATGGCTCTGTAAATGACCTTGACCATGGCTATACAATGAGTTTTAAGCTTTGTTTTACTGGCTATCTGTTAATAAAAAGATACAACAGGACAGAG
The DNA here is from genome assembly GCF_016835505.1 of Polypterus senegalus. Lineage (NCBI taxonomy): Eukaryota > Metazoa > Chordata > Cladistia > Polypteriformes > Polypteridae > Polypterus > Polypterus senegalus. The sequence continues at coordinate 1,830,049 of NC_053154.1, read as the reverse complement.
CTGTATCATTGCTAAGATTCTATCTAAGCAATTATTGCCGAGACACTCGGAGTCGTGCGGTGTATGGGACACGAGTGCTCGTTATCTAAAGAGCTGGGTGCAGCTGCATGCATAACACTGGCAATCCGCTAGCCGACAGCTTGGGAGAGGTGCACGGCAGAGTTCGGCTCTAAAATCTTTAAAGACTCCACCACGGGTCGCTACAATACACTTAATTGAAGAAGAAAATCTCCAAAGTTAGAGTTTACATAAGTATTTAAAGCTCTGTGCTTGGGAAGCTGCAGGTTTACACCAATGACAAATTAATTACAAAGGTGGCAGGCATTTGACAGCCATGTTAAACATGATGAGGTGCTCCTTTCTCTCTGTATATAAAAAGCCCCTTCGTAGGGGCCGTAGTCTTTGGTGGACAGTCACTGAGAAAATGAAGAGAGAGGAGCATTCTGCTGATGTGAGAAACAAAGTTATTGAAATGCACAAGGTAGCAGGAAATAATTAAAAAAATATCAAGAGTCTGATGTCCCATTGCACACTGCCTGATCCATCATCAGAAAGTGGAAGGTCCATCACAGCACCCTGACTCTTACTAGAACAGGCCGTCCCTCAAGACTGAACATCAGAGTTAGACACCAACTGGTGAGAGAGGAGACTAGAAATCCAACCGTCACTCTCAGATGTTTGCAGTGCTTTGTGGCTGAAACTGGAGTGAAGGTGCAGGGGTCCACAATTTCAAGAGTTCCCCATTAAACAGGCCTCTACAGAAGGGTGGCAAGAAAGAAGCCATTCCTTTAAGATGGTCCACATAGAAGCACATATGCCGTTTTTCCAGTTAAATGTGAAGAGAAGGGTTTATGTTCAAATGAAACAAAAATAGAACTTTTTTCTCAGACTTCAAAGAGGTACAGAATGTGTGGCATAAAACAAACACTGCCCATGCCACAAGAAACACCAGACCTACAGTGGAATATGGTGGTGGCAACATCTTGCTATGGGGATGTTTTTCATGTGCTGGGACTGAGAATCTTGTCAGAGTTGAAGGGACAATAGATGGGCACAAATAGCACACAATATTGCAGGAGAACTCATTCCAGTCTGCTATGAATTTAAAGCTCGGGAGAAGATTCATCTTTCAAGATGACAATGACCCTAAGCATTAGACCAAAGTGACACTGGGATGGCTCAAAAACAGACAGGTGAATGTTTCAGAATGGCCAAGTCAAAGCCCTGATCTTAACCCTGTTGAGAATCTGGGGCACTGTTTGAAAACTGCTGTTCAGAGATGCCATCCCACCAACATAGAGGGTATCTAGAAATCATGCCAAGAAGAATAGAGAAGAATCACACCTGAGCAATGTGCAGAAATGTGGCGTATTTACATACCCCAAAAGAATGAAGGCTGTTACTGCAGCAGAAAGGTTCTTGACAAAGTGTGAATGTGTTGGGCTTGAATACTTAGGCAAACAATCACTTTGGAGTTTTTCTTTAGTTATTTGGAGTTTGATAACGCTTTGTTTTGCACAAGAGTTCACATTAAAAATACCAAAGGGATAAATTTGTGGACAAATCTTTTGTCATGAAGAAAATTAGGATAACTTTTAAAGGGATTGAATACTTTTGCACGTCACTGTATGTTTGTGAAAGGGCTTGGTGGTATTTCTTTTTACCAGTATTTTCCCTTAAATTCTGAAATGATCACAGGACTGAAGTTAGGTACGCATTCAGCTGGCATTTTATTCACTCCCAGCTACTCCCAGTATAAGGTTGCTGTCAGCTACTTATTCACACAGCTTTTGGAAAGCAGCTTCTTATTCTGTTATAACAGCAACGCAAAATATTCTTCAGCGTGTACATTAATCAGCATCATTACAGACTGATCCATTATTTGAAAAAATAAATATTCCACATTTTGGTCCTGCACGCGTCAAAATTGTTAAACTCTAATTTAACAAAGGAATCTGTTCTGGACAAGTTTATATACGTCATTGTCACAAAACTATGAAAGTTAAGGTGGCCCAACGTCATTTAATACTTTAAAGTGCCCATTAACTATCAAAGTAAATCCCATTTATCTGATATTGAAGTGGGAATACGTTGTCAGTCTCACCCTGATACTCGCACTGGGCAGAGCAAAACTCCACTGCATCTTAAAAAAACGCATCTGTCTTGTCACAAAACTGTGAAAGGTAAGGTGGCCCAATATGATGTAACTGACACGTGCAGGTCCTAAATGTTAAATGTTTAGCTTTTCAAAGTATCAACACGTTTAGTCAATTAAAATACACGTTATAGATGTGCAGGCATTGCGGTTTGGGCTTTGCACTTTCAACCCTTTGTTCGTGGGTTCAAGTCCTGAGACTGACACTGTGTGACCCTGAGCAAGTCACGTCACCTGTCTGTGCGGCGCGGTGCGGGGTCGCCGGGCATAATAAATCTAACTGGTAGTAACTAAATGTTATGTTGCATAAAAGCATCAATTGTAAATGTTGAATATTTTGCCTTTAGAATAAGTAACAGTTTTGCAAATATTGTGTGAACAAGTACAGCTGCGGGCTGCAAGCAAGCATGAAGATGGGACCGAATAAGAAGATGGCACAATACGTACCTAACTTCAGCCTTGCATTCGTTACAGACTCAAGGGTAGATTCTGTTAAATAGTAATAATTACCACCAAGTCCTTCCACAAACGTATGGTGCGGAAAAAATATATAGTGCCTTTTAAACACAGATGCGTCTCCTAGCCACTTGTCTTTACACTCAATGACTCTACCGGCCCCCGAGGTCCTGTTTCTTGCCCCGCCCATTTCCGCTGAGGATCACGTGAACAACCAATAGAGTTCACACACAGTACCGATATAGTTCATACACAGAGTTGCGATAGGGTGCACACGCATAACCAATATGTTTCATACGCGAAACCAACATAGTGCACACATATAACCAACAGAGTTCAAGCGCAAAATCGACAGGTTACCCACATGAAACCAGTATAAGACGTGCATGAAACCAATATAGTGCATACACAAATCCATTGTTAGACAAACATAGAACGCAAGCCAGTATAGTTCATACGCAAACCGATAACATTCAACCGAAAATCAATACAGCTCACTCACAAACCAATAACAAACATACTGGAACTAGTGATTTACACACGCAAATCAATATAGTTCATATGCAAACCAGTGGTATGCACGTACAAACAGATATAGTTCACAATCAAACTGATAATATACGGACACGAACCAATATAGTTCATATGAATGAAACCAGTATTGTACGCAGGCAACCAATTAAGTATGCACGCAAACCGATAGTAAATATTCATAAACCAATAGTGTTCACACAGAAATATGATTTATGGCCTGTTTGGACCCTCATAGTTTGCTGCCTCGGCCTAGTGGCAGAAAGTATTGTAGCGACTAAGGAGGAGTGCTTGAAACGTGGTGCTCTGAAGTAGTGGAGTTTATTAAAGAACAATAATCCATAGAACAGCAGAAAAAACCCTTTCCCAGCCTGCTGTTTAGGGTCACTAGACAGACTTATAAAATAATAAAATGTCACTATTATTCGTCTTTACCCGTTTTTCTTGCGCTGCTGACTTTTGAGGCTTTCTTTCTCTCCCTCCCCAAACATACACACGCACACACCTTCTGTCTCTCTGTAAAAACGCAGAGCCGCTCCTAAACAGAGTAAACAGAAAACATTTTTAAAAATTTAATTACAGGACGCCACAGTATACAAACAGATGGGGAGTCCTGCTGGCAGCCTTCTTTGCAATTTACAATAACAAATAAAGCTGTTTGGGTTGACTTCATCAGCGTGGTTTATATGCTCAAACATCCATCCATTACCCAGCCTGCTATATCCTAACTACAGGGTCACGGGGGTCTGCTGGAGCCAATCCCAGTCAACACAGGGCGCAAGGCAGGAAACAAACCCCTTTGCAGGGTGCCAGCCTACCACAGGGCACACACACACACACACACCCACACACCAAGCACACACTAGGGACAATTTAGAATCACCAATGCACCTAACCTGCATGTCTTTGGACTGTGGGAGGAAACCCACGCAGACACGGGGAGAACATGCAAACTCCACGCAGGGAGGACCTGGGCAGTGAACCGGGTTCCAATAGGGTTGAGCTCCCATGCTTATAACCTGTGGCCCCACTGGAAACCAAGGGGGCTTCCCTCTATCGGCCCAGGAGAGAAACTGCCCCGATAATCCTCTTTCCCCTGGTCCTTCCACACTTTGGGTGTCCTGGCCAGGTAAGGATTCTGGCGTCCGCCACACTGTCAATATAAACAGCAATACAAGGGAACAAGTGGCAATGCAAAATAGAATCTCGGTGTCTTGTGGACAAATACTCATTATATAATGTCAAACACAAGAACATTTTCATTTGTGTTAATATGGTAGCAATCCCCCAATACCCTTCACCATTCACAGATCTAGGACGGCTCGTGCTTTGACTTCTCGTCCACACCTGTGTGATGTGATGGTAAATGTGCTCCTGAGCTGGCCAATGATTCAGTGGTGTACGTATCAGGTAACGGTGGTGTGCAAGCTTCAGGTAAGACTGGTCGGCTCATCCACAGCTGTGCTGGGGACTTAAAGCTGCCCACTGGTGTGTTACGATATTCAAGCAGACTGAGATATGCGGGCCTTTCCCATCTGCATCAGCTTTGTCCAGAAGTGCTTTGGCTGTCCGCACAGTTCTTTCAGTAAGACCATTACTCTGTGTGGACTTGAGGTGATGTGTGTGAGTTCCCACGACTTGGCAAATGATTTGAAGTCCTTTGACGTGTATTGGGGGTCCACTGTCTGATATGAATGTCTCTGCAATGCCATGTCTAGCAAAGGCTGCTTTGAGCTTCTGTATCACAGTTGCTGACTTGGTGGTGTGAAGTTTGTCTAATTCATAATATCTGCTATAGTAGTCAACAGTTACGAAGGAGTTTCCACTGCTCCATGTGAATACGTCTGTACTTTCAACTTGCCATGGCCTGTCTGGGATGTGGTGGGCTATCATGGGCTCTTTGGTGTTCCAGACAGATTTGACACTTTGCTACAATGGCCTCTATTTGCTTTGACATTCCAGGCCACAACATGACATCACATGCTCCTTGTTTGCATTCTTCCTTTCCCATGTGACTTGCATGAATCTTCATTACCATTCATTCTCTGAGACTTGCAGGAATGACCATTTTTTCTCCCTTAAATACAATTCCATTAATTTCTGACAACTCATCTCGGTGATTCCAGAACTGCAAGATGCTCTGGGGGCTTGTTGTCCTCTCCTCAGGCCATCCATTGTGAATGGCTGTTCTCAGAGCACTAAGATGTTCTTCTTTCTCAGTTTCAACTGGTATCTCCTTTAATCTGGTGGCTCTCACTGGTAAGCTACTGAATACTGTGTGGACGTGCACATCCATCCCTTCACTGAGGCTGCTGTCATGGAAGGTAATGGACTGTCTTGAGAGTGTGTCGGCAACCGGAATGGCTGTTCCTGCCCGGTGAACAACATGGAAGTCGTATCTCTGCAGCCTTGTTGGGGCTGCGGCTAATGGCTTTCTGAAGATTGACTCCAATGGCTTGTGGTCTGACTTCACGCAAACAAGACTACCATATGCATGTTTTTTGAAAATGCTTGAACCCAAAAAGATTTGCGTATGTTTCTTTTTCAGTCTGGGCATAATTGATCTCACTGTCTGTGAGTGACTTGGAAGCACAGCTGATGGGACTACAATCTTGTCGCAGTACGGCACCAAGCCCATACTTTGATGCATCTACTGGAAAGTTGAGGTCTTTCTCAGCGTTGAAATAGGCAAGAACTGGTCCTGAGGCCTCATGTATAAATGGTGCGTACGCACAAAAATGTTGTGTACTCCTGTTTCCACACTCAAATCGCAATGTATAAAACCAAAAGTTGGTGTAAAGCACACCACACACATTTCCACGGTACCTTATACCCTGGCGCGCGCAAGTTCTCTGCTTGGTTTTGCAAACTAGCGGCACCCAGTGTCAAAGCAGTGCTACTGTTCCTGCATGATTTCCCTTTCTTTTTTAGATCCACATCCCTGACGCAGCTTTATAAATACACTGAAATTAACTGCATATTGTTTATTATTGTAATGCATCTTATTGTGATTAACCAGTAACAATATAATGGTCCACGGAATGGCCAAACTATTCCAAATACCATAACTGCTTTAGCATTGTTACTCTCACTGCACCTTCTTCTTCTTCTTTCAGCTTCTCCCATTAGGAGTTGCCACAGCGGATCATCTTTTTCCATATTACTCTCACTGCACCACTCGGAGTATTTATATCACTGTATCTGAGTGTGAATCACAGCAGCAGCTGATCGGAAAGAGAATTACCGGTATACAGCATCAAGCACACGCTGCCTCAGCCATGCTGTCTATTTGAACTGCTCTCATACGACAAACGTTTCAGATCCTTTCCTGTACGGACCTCACGGCTCACAAACAGTTTCATCCTAAGAGCTCTAAATGCACTCAATCAGTCCATCAATTGCTCCTCGTAGAACTGTTAGGACTTAGTACAATCAACTCACTGTAAACTTGCACTACAGTTATAATTTTACACAACCTGAGCCACTTTATAAAGAGCGTATTTACATATAATGATGATATCATTTTTAAGATGAAATGAAGCAAAATATATTTATTATATTATACAGATAAAACTTTAACTTCATTTAAATAATCTACAGTATATTGCTAATAATTAAACATGTGAGGACATGGTGCTGCTGCGCTAGCTAGTTCAGGGATTGATCCTGCTTTGCGCTGTATTCTTGCTGGGCTGACACAACACTGGATGGATAGATGGACAGAATAATTAAACATGCACTACGAAGATATTTCAATGTTCCTTAAAAGTTTTGAGGAATCTGCGTTATAAACTGCACGGTGCAGCAAGCATCTTACGGGAGGCAGGAGCAATCACTGCACAGGGCGCCAGCTCGTCTCTATCACTGTGCCACTGTATTCCCCTGTTTAATAACGTGCTTTATCTCCTGTCATCATGAAAATGATATCAAGTATACATCTCAGTATTTTAGTTATTCAGAGAACTGTAATATCATGAATGTAATGGATTCTGTGTCCTGTCGGAGGATGAGAAAGCCCGTTTAAGAAGCACGTAGTGATTCACACACATAGAGCACATAGAAGAACACATACAAAACCAAGCATTCAACGTGCCACTTTAGTTACGATGGGATTTGAGAAACTGGTTAATTAAACGATTTTAAGATGAAGTTTATGATGTTCTACTTTAATGACAAAATTACCTACATGATTAAAGTGAAATTTCGAGATTAAGGTTCCGTGATTTTTTTTCTCCACTGTGTGCCTTTTTTTTTTCGCTGTACCCTAATAACCTTTCATACGACACTCAAACGGTGGGCTACGACTCGCCTTTTCACTGTGACTTTGATATCTGACAACTTCTTTTTTATTTCGGGCACTGTGCGACTTTCTAAATTTGAGCTTTTGAGTTTCTCTGACACACTGTCACTCGATCAACTTCCTTTTCTTGTTCATTCCACTGTATAAACTAACAAATATTACGTTTTTCTTTGCCTCCACTTGGTATTCTCTGAAATTCTTCTATTTCCCCTGTGCTTTTCCCATTGTCTTTTCACAGAATGCTAAGCTTAAGGGCTATTTATATTGATTTGCATTTTCAAAGAGGTGTAATTCTGGGAGGAGTTGGGGCGGGACAGCAGGCGTGCACGTGCGTTACTTTTCACGCTGACCGGGATTTATGGAGCAGAAGAACGTGGAAGTTGGTGTTCGCACAGATTTATGCATCTGGATTTTTTTGTACATAAGCACATTAGTCCGTGTGCCATGTTTTAGTGTGAATTCTATGCATGGCATTATGCATGAGGCCCCTGGTCCTCTAGTGATGATGTCTTTCATTTTCTGAAATGCTGCATCACGCTGCTTATCCCATAAAAATTCGCTGGACATTTACAGATGATGCATTGGTGCACTGACCTCAGCAATGCTTAGCACCATCTCCAGTTCTGCCTGATTCTTTGGTGGCCTCATCATCTTGATAACAGAGATTTTCACTGGGTCTGATTTGATGCCATCAGTGGAGAAGCGATGACAAAGTAGTTCCAGAGGAGCTCCAGTGGTAAGTTTCTCATCATTGAGATGGACTCCTTTCTCCCATGAACATTGTACCATAGCATGGAGGTTCTGGTCGTGCTCTTCATGGGTTGCGCCATAGATGATGATGTTGTCCGCGATGGCAACCACTCCATTGAGGCCTTGATATTTCTCATCTGTTTTCCTCTGAAATTCATCCTGGGCGGAGATGAGGCCAAACAGTAAGCGCAAAAAACGATTGTGTCCAAATGGGGTGTTAAATGTTGTGAGCACAGAAGATTCCTCCGTGAGCCTTACAGCCATCTACTACACTAAAGTAGCGTGCTCCTGCCAGCTGTGGCGCGATGTCCTCTAGGGTTGGCAGAGGGTAGTGGGCCATTTAATAGCCTTGCTTAAGTCTCTAGGGTCAAGACAAACTCTGAGCTCACCTGTTCTTGGTTTTTCAATGACCACCAAGGCATTCACCCATGCAGTTGATTCTGTCACCTTACAAATGATTTCTGATTTCTCCATGTTCAGCAGCTCTTCCTTTAGTTGACTTTGCAAGGCGAGGGGAATCCTTCTTGGTGGGCACACTACTGCAACTTCTGCGGGGTTAAGGCGAATACTACACTGCCCAGGGAACAGACCGTGGGGGCCTGTGTCTTTATAACACAGAAATCCAACTCCATGCTACACTCCATGTATTTACAGCACAGTGGACATCTTCCTCTAACCTCCATAACCTGTCAGTGGGCTGTGGTTTGCATTCACTCAGTCGGCTACGGCACTCACTCACAGGAATTACATTACCTTGTGCACCGACGTATAATTTAAATGTAAGTTTTACACTTTGCCTTCCTATTGCTGTGTCTGCCAAGGCTTGTTCATCTTCACAGGGTGGTTCCTCTCTTACTGCATCAATAAACGGCTCATCTTCCTCTTTATCTGATGCATCACACACGGCATCCACGGCTTTGCCTTTCCCACTTCTGTAAACTTTAACAAAGTGCTTCAATTTAGCACGTTTTTTACACGCTCTTGCTTTATCTGGACATTGACTTTTTCTGCACGTGCCACACTTCCGAATCTGCTTGTATGCATCACTCGCTTCATATTCTTTTGCTGTCTTCTGCATTGTGTGACACGTTTTTTGTGCAGCGCTCTTTGGAGCCCTTGCTTGTTGTCGGTGTACTGTTCACAGTTAGTTCACGGCCATGAACAGGCCATAAATCAAATATTTTTGTGCAGAAACTATTGGTTTATGTGTGAACACTATTGGTTTATGAATAATTACTATTGGTTTGTGTGCATACTTAATTGGTTTGTGTGTGTACAATACTGGTTTCATTCAAATGAACTATATTGGTTCATGTCCATATATTATCGCTTTGTGCATCATCTATATCCGTTTGTATATGCATACCACTGGTTTGCATGTGAACTATATTGATTGGTTGTGTGTATCAATAGTTCCAGTATGTTTGTTATTGGTTTGTGGGTGAACTGCATCGGTTTACACTCGCATGTTATCGGTTTGCCTATGAACAATATTGGCTTGTGTTTTGTGCCGGTTGTAAAAAGGAACAGACTCGACACACGTAAAAAGATTTGGGGCAGCCACCCGTATAATATTCCTGACTGCAAATGGTTTTTTGAATAATACAGAGCTGTTGATAGCACTGAGTCCAAGATAGAACTGACGAGGGTTGGGAAGGATGGCGGCTTTAAGTGATCAGATCGGAAGTGATGTAGGGTAACTGGAAGTGATGTCCTTCTGACATCACTCTGGGCACCGGAACCGGAAATGACATCACTTACACAGACAGGTTTTCCTGCGGCTGGTCTGTAGAGATAACAGGAGAAGGTTCAGTGCACCCTGCCCTCCCCTGACCTGAGGTGGAATTATCTTTACTTGGTCCACACAATGTTCCCCTACTCACACGTGTGTGACATGGTCTAACGATGGATTTGTGTATGCACTATATTGGATTCATGCACGTCTTATACTGGTTTCATGTGGGTAACATGTTGGCTTTGTGCTTGTTATAAAATGCATCATTCTCATTCAACAATTTTCAGTTGTGAGGAAAGAGAGAATTGGAGAACTTTGGTGGCAGATGTTGACTAACAGTGAAAAACGGCGTTCAAAAGTTAAATAGTATAAATGGACAAGGACCTTGGCAGAATAAAATAAACACAGACTTTTCTGACGTTTTACTGGTGACATGAGGCTGAATCTGTTGGCTTCACTTGCGCTCTTGAGAGCTTGCATTGACCTCAGTTAACCACCAGATGTCGCTGTTCATACTGGGGCTGAGGCTTCAAAGCTTTGAATCTTTTTCAGCACAAATAGAAAGAAAGCCTCAAAGCTTCATTAGGCTTCATTTTCCCATCACTAATTTTAATGACATATCTTAAAACAAAACCGTGCATAATGTATTAACAGTACATAAATATTACAGTCATTTTCTAACACGCTTAGTCCAGAACAAGGTGGCTGTTCACTTTATGCCGTAGCCTATCCCAGCTACAATAGGGTGCAGAGCAGGAACAAAATCTAGATAGGCCACCACTAGTCCATCACAGGGTGTGAACACACACACAGCACCCCACCTAACCTGCATATCATTAGACTGTTGCAGGTAAGGGGGGGGGACCCAGATAAAGCCCCTCACAGACATGGGGAGAGCATTCAGACTCCACTTAGGGAGCCCTACCACTGTGCCATCCCATAATTTACAACTCATGCATACATTTTTTTTTAGAAATAACACATTTTCTCTTTTAACTTGATTACTTCAGTTTTTATACTGGGTATGTTAAAATATTTGAAAACTCTTTAAAAAATGTATTGTTAATAGTAGAGCTCCTTTAAGAATGTTATTTAAAAAAAAAACATTATTTCAGAGACGCTATATAAGCTGCATTGATTGATTAATTTTAACCTCCTTTACTGGCGCCGTGAGTCAAGAGACTGAGTTAAGTGGCCTTTCTTTCTGTCCTTTCAGAATTCCTCATGTCCTTGTGCTGCACCCGTCATCTTCACTAAGCGTTTCCACTGACAGTGATGCACCTCAGAAGTGTCCTCCTCTCCTGAATGTTGATAATTGTCTTCAGTTCAAGCCTCTGGTGTTCCAGTGTGGAGTCTGCATGTTCTCCCAGTCTCTGGTGAGTTCCGACCACAGTTTAAAGACATACCAGCTTAGGTGGACTGGTGATGCTAAACTGGCACCCTGTTCCTACTATGTGCCCAGTGTTTGCTGTGATTGTGAGCCTGAATAAGCAGGTTAAGGTGATGGATGGATGGATGGAGAGACTAAAGAGTGCGCTGACACACTGAGTTAACAGGAGGTGAGGAGGACTGCCTGATGACACTCACACCACCCTAGCAAAGGCACAGACGAGACTGCACAGCACCCAGCGTCATGTCACACTGCACATCTGAATGAATATCTAAAGTAAGTAAACTTTACTGTCTAATTAGAAATACAAACAGGTCACACCTGAGTATGGCTGCACTGTTTCATCACATCCAAGCGATTATTGAGTTAGCCAATCAAGTGGCAGCAGCACAATGCATAAAATCCTGCAGATGCAGGTCGGGAGCTTCAGTTAATGTTCACACTAAATACCAGACTGGACAGGTTACTTTTACTGGTGTATTTGTGCTTTCACTTATGTAAAGACCTGTGGACTTCTGTCACCTGTGCAGAGGACCACAGCTAAGCCATCCTTCCTGTCAGTAGCAGCAGGGGGCACAAGGGGCTCGAGGCTGAAACCAACCCTGAACAGGCCGCCGCTCATCATGGCAGGCACTTGGGCACTGAATCCAGCGATGGTTTTAGAATTAGAACTTCTTACTAAACGTTTAAATGTCCTCTTTGCCAGCATCCCTTGGTGATCTGACTCTCTGTCCCAGTAAAACCCATTGACTCCGTGTGAGAGCCCATTGCAATTCCTCTGATTTTACGTTCATAACTGAGCAGTGGAAATGTGATAGCCAAGTATTACGAGGGCCTCACTTTTCACTTTCTATTCAGTGCTGCCGGAGACTCCCGTTCCGTAAAGTCCACATGAGACGGCGCCGGTCATTCAGTCGACAGGTCAACCGTCACCCTGTCCTGCTTAGCTGACTCGGCTGAGATTGGCGGTCCTTCTAACTAAATGACAAAGACACACACAGCTGGCGAGTGTACAGTAGCTCCTCCTCGCCGACGTTTGTTTCCTGCGACATAGAAAGCGAGTCAGTCAGTCAGCGGGGCTCACTTTCACGAGGACGCGGGCCCTTCAGTCAGAGACAGAAAAAAAATCAATCGCCGTCCTTTATGTCGTTTATGGAACTTCACTCTTCTTCGGCTGATTCATGAAATTTAAACTACGGCGACAGGACTGCGCGTGAACGCGGCCGCTGCAGGTAAGCCGCTCTTTCTACTTTCGTAAACTTAAGAAAATTGTGAATTTAGTGAACCGACGAGTCGACACGCAGGACTGCGAAGATTTGTGTGGATTAGTAAAGAAGTAAAGCCAATAAAACAAAGACGAGCGGCGACTGTCAATCACGCGACCTGCAGGAAAGATAAGAAAATACAGAAATTAAAAGTGCGGGTTTAATTCAAACACAAAGTGCGGCGGCTCATCCGCCATTGATCTCATTCGAGACAGCTGGTGAGACGTAAACGACCAAAGTGAGCCAGACGTCCGCCACTTTAGCGCAGTTCAGTTCAGTGAATGCCAGTATAGCGCCTTTCACCGAGTAAAGGCTCGGGGCCTCTACACAAATACCGTCATCATTAATGCAAACTTCTTCATTTGATCACTTTTCATATATTTACATACTTTATAAGTACTTTTCATAAATACACACACTTTATAATCTTAGTGCAGGCGGATGAAGTGACCCGTTTAAGGCCACCCTGTCTGTCCCGTTACACGCCGTCCACGCCGCCCTCAAGTTTAACGTGAAGTCACAACTTTTTGGATGAGCCGAGGGCGTCCTGTAAAGGTGGCATCGGTCATTATGTTGTCGATCACTCGGCTATTTTTTTCCGGGTAGTGGCATTTAATTTGTTTTATCCCACTTTTAATCGTGTGCCTCGTCTCTTTCAGATTAATAATGACGCATCAGTGCGAGTCTGTTAATGAATAATGAAATTCGGAATAAAAACAAAATCACGTCTGGCAAATGGCAAATGAAACCTGAAGATTTCCGGGTCATTTTGAAGCTGCTCCTTATTTAAGACTCTGGGCATTTATGATAAAAATTGGTGGCACATTATGGGCACCTCACTGCACCAGTCGGGCATCGTCTGGGCAGAGGAGGTGGGGGGACCTCTGGATTAGGGGGTCGTGCAGACAGACAGGTAATTCGTGACTTCATGACGCGTTTGTATGATTTTTTTTGTACAATCATACGTGGTCATCATCATCATAAAGACATCACGCAAACTGTGTGACGAAAAACAGCATCGCGTTTAACAAAAGGGCTCAGAAAGTTCTTTTGTCTTTCGTTCTAATAGTAGATCGGCACTGGGCTCGCCTTTTATTCTTAAATGGTAGGAATAATAAAAACAACAACATTTACGACAAGGAGACGACCTGCCGAGTTTAGCGCGGCGCTTTTACATTTTGTGAAGTTTCTTTCTGATTGTGCAGGATAAAGACATCGGAGTTCTTTAAACAGCGACATCTGGTGGTTCACAGATATCATAGCAGCCGTGAGCTCGACACACATTGAAGCGTTTCAGTCGCTTTATCGCACTAAACACAAAAAGCCCACGAGTGCGGTGTGTATTCATTTTGCTTTTAAGATAATCATGTGGCCATTAAAATCCTGCAATAAACAGGCCCTTTAGTACAGATGATACATTTCTACAATAAAATGTTTAATTGTCTTGTCCTAAAGATGTTATTTGTTGTTGTGTTAAAATCCTTATGAATACAGTTTAAGCCACCACTGATTAACAATTAGGGCGGGAGATTTTGGTTGTGAGACAACTTGAAAGATTTCTGTTTATTCATCAGTATTTTCGAGATCACATAACTAAAGGGCAGCAAGAATCATCATGGACTTGAGGGGATGTGTGAGTAGAGCGACAGTGCAGAAGAGGATTTAGGGAATGTGCCGTCAGCAGCCTGTAGTGTTAATCAGAGGATAACCGGAGCAGCATAGGACAGTGCTACTGTGTTGTCAGATAACGAGGTAGAACAGTTCTATGCTCGTGATTGCTTCTTTTCACTTCTAGACTCATTGGAAACCCCCCTCTGCCACTAGATATTTGACCTCCAGACAGACAGACAGACCCCAGTTAGGGAGAGTTGGACAGAATCCATCAAATGCCATACTTCTGAGTGCAGGGATCTCCCAAGGTTGTGTCCAGCCTCCAGTACTCGTCACCCTAATGACCCACGACAGTTGTGTCAGGTACACCATAAACCTCACCATTAAGTCTGAGGACAACACAACAGTGATGGGCCTCATCGGTGACGATGACAAGACGGCTTACAGTTAAACATCTAGTGGGCTGTTGTAAGAACAATAAACTGACTGACCGTGAATGTCAATTAAACAAAGGAGATCACTATTGACTTCTGATAGAACCATAACACTGTCTGCCTCCTCTGTGGCATTAGTCAGGTGCACAAAGGTCCTGGGAGTTGAGGTGACAAGTGACCGCTCCTGGACAGAACAAGCCCCCTTGCTAGTCCAGAGAGGACAGAAGTGACTGCATTTCCTGCCTCCCCACTCTCCTCCAATATCCTAGCCAAGCTGCCCACCAACCACCAAGTCACCTCGTAGTGAATGTGTGGCAGCTCATCTTCACGTATCGACATATCATTATGTACAAGCTGCTGTCAGAGTGCATGACGGTTATTTCATTGATGTGCAATAAGACTTGATGTTTATACCAAAGAAATGTCATTGTCTTCTTCAAAAAAATAAAAAGATAAGGTTGAGAAAGTTGTAGAAAAGTTCCAGAATTGTAATGATAGGGAATGTGGAGGTCACATCCTTGAGAATGAAGGATTCGATGATGTGCTTGATTTGTAAGTGCCGTCCATATTGAGACTCTGAAGTGTCGCGGTGTTCAGTTTCACAGTTCAGGTGTCGTGGCTTCAGTGACCATACCTGCACCCTAACCCTCTGCACATTCTCCATTTCTTTGTTTTCTGAGCGTTGCTCTTTCAGTTTCAACTCCGAGTATATCGCAGTGTTTCTTAGCATACTGAGTGCTGGTGCTTCTCAGGGTTTCATGTGAGGATTCCCCCGATGTGACGTCACTGCATCAGGCTGTTCATGTCGTTGTAAGAAAATGTGAAAAAACAAAAGCCGTTTCAGCTACTGGATTGATCACGGTATGATGTGTCCCCCTCTCTCCGCTACAAAGGGGATCTACAGAACCATTCAATAGTTTTAATCCGTTTTCTACTCAGGTTTGCTTCACCCCACAACCTTCAAGAAGTCATGAAGAACTACGGTTACTAATAGAAAATAAAATTAAAGAGCGGCCTTAGGAGAGGTTGGAGGGAACAGAAATATTACATGACACGGTCTGTCCTTTCTGTGGTGTGTCGAGGGGTGCAGATTAAACCGTGAACAAGTCTCATGTTCTTGTGACCAAAAAGTGTGTGTGTGTGGTGTGTGTGACCAGCTCTGAGGGGTCCTGTCCACTGCTGCTTCCTGCCCTGCACCCGGGGCTGCCAGCCAAGGCCTTGTCCTCACCTTGTGGCCCAGCACTGGAAGAAGCTCCTTGAAAGTGTGTGCATGGACTTCACTTATTTTAGACGTAAAATACAAGAGAAAGCAACAACAATAAAACAAACAAAAACTGAACATCTGTGGGGCGACAGCAACAGAAAATGGGAGAAGATGTGTGAAAAGCAGCTCAGAAACGCAATCAAGTGAACAAAATGTCAGATCTGTTTGTGCCAAGTGGTAAGCAGAAATGGCATCAAGGACTGGCATGTAAAGTCATTTTAAAAGTAACAGCTTGGATGAGTACAGAGTGATACGAACAGAGTGACAAACCGTTTACTTGTTGGTTCAGTGTGATACACGGTGTGTGTGTGTGTGTACACATGTATAATACACTAGTGAGGCCTCACCTGGAGTGTTGTGTTTGGTTTTGGTCTCCGAATTACAAAATAAGACACAGCAGCACCAGAGAAAGTCCACAGATGAGTGACTGGGCTGATTCAGGGCTGTCCAGAGTTAGGACATTAGAACATTAGAACACTCTGGACGAGAACAGGCCATTCAGCCCAACAAAGCTCACCAGTCCTCTTCACTTATTTCCTCCAAGAAAACATCAAGTCGAGTTTTGAAAGTCCCTAACGTCTTACTGTCTACCACACTACTCGGTCGCTTATTCCAAGTGTCTATCGTTCTTTGTGTAGAAAAACTTCCTAATGTTTGTGCAAAATTTACCCTTCACAAGTTTCCAACTGTGTCCCCGTGTTCTTGATGAACTCATTTTAAAGTCACAGTCTCGATCCACTGTACTAATTCCCTTCATAATTTTAAACACTTCAATCATGTCACCTCTTAATCTTCTTTTTCTTAAACTGTAAAGGCTCAGCTCTTTTAATCTTTCCTCATAATTCAACCCCTGTTGCCCTGAATCAGCCTAGTCGCTCTTCTCTGGACCTTCTCTTGTGCTGTTATGTCCTTTTTGTATCTTGGAGACCCAAACTGCCCACAGTACTCCAGATGAGGCCTCACCAGTGTGTTATAAAGGTTGAGCAGAACCTTCTGTGACTTGTACTCCACACATCAAGGCGCTATATAACCTGACATTCTGTTAGCCTTCTTAATGGCTTCTCAACACCGTCTGGAAGTTGATGGTTTAGAGTCCACTATGACTCCTAAATCCTTCTCATGAGGTGGACTTTTGATTTTCCGACCGCCCATTGTGTATTTAAACCTAACATTTTTACTTCCTATGTGTAATTCTTTACATTTACTGACATTAAATCTCATCGTCCACAAATCTGCCCAAGCCTGTCTGCTGTCCAAGTCCTTCTGTGATGATATAACGGATTCCAAATTATCTGTTAATCCACCTATCTTGGTATCATCTGCAAACTTGACCAGCTTGTTACTTGCTGGTCACCACTCTTAACATTGGCCAGTTCTGATGAGGTTCCTCACACCATCACCCTCTGCTTCCTGTGTCTGAGCCAATTCTGCACCCATCTAAAAACATCACCCTGAACTGCCACTTCTTTTAATTTGATGCCCAACCTCTTATGTGGCACCTCATCAAATGCTCTCCTGAAAGTCCAGATAAAGCTATACTAATAAAAGGCAAAGCCCTCACTGACTGACTCACTGACTGACTCACTGACTCATCACTAATTCTCGAACTTCCTGTGTAGGTAGAAGGCTGAAATTTGTCAGGCTCATTCCTTACAGCTTACTTACAAAAGTTAAGCAGGTTTGATTTCGAAATTCTACGTATAACGGTCATAACTGAATCCTACTTACGTACATATATATGGCCATAGCCTGCAGCTCGGTCGCCGAGTGAGGCGGAGTTGCGTCCCCCATCACCACACCTCCCATGTAATTGACTGCCTGCCCATATAAGGCTGTCCGTCAGCAGCAATCCAAGCTGTGAGAAAACAGTAAAAAGGATGCGTGTCAGACGTCATGCTACATTTTCTGATGCAGCTAGACGGAAACAACTTTGTGACGCTGCCGCCAAATACTCGCAGAAAAATCCACAAGTTAATAGACGTGCTGTTGCTAAACACTCACAGGCAAATCCACAAGTTCATAGATACGCTGCCGCTAAATACTCGCAGAAAAATCAAAAAGTTAATACCGGGAATGTCACGAGTAGCGATTTGGCTGGTGAGATGTCTATCGAGGGGATTACTGTAATATTTATATGTCATTGAAATGTATTATTATCAGGCATGGTTTAGGCACCTATGTCATCAGGAAGGCACCAGAAAAAGGGACCTCAAGGTTACTATTATGGAAGTTAATTTAGAGCACAGATGCTGTGAATATCAGAGCTGTAATAGATAAAGTTCCCCTGCACACTTTAAAAGAAAGTCTCGCCATCATTTCATTTTTCACAATTTGTGAAAACAAGACATGGTGTCAGAATAGAGGACAGTCATGGATTTTGTTGGAGTTCCCTCGCCACAAATTGACTGGGATTCTCTTAACCTGCCGGGAGAATGGAAAAAGTTCCGATAGCACGTGGAGCTGATGTTTTCTGGCCTGCTAAAAGGCAAAGACGAGAGTGAGAAATGCAGCTACCTGCTCCTGTGGACTTGGGAAAAAGGAAAAGACATTTTTAATACATTGACTGTCACCCAGGAGGAAGCCAAGGTACTGAAAACTTATGACTGCTTTGAGGTGTTTGTCATGCCTAAGACGAATATGATATTCATGACATACAAGTTTAATGAGAAGACGCAGGGTATAAACGAGACTTTTGATCACTTTGTAACGGAGTTAAAATTGCTGACTGTGCTTCTGCAAACGAAGATGAGATGGTCAGGGATAGAATAGTGTTTGGCACAAACTCAGCAAAAGCGCGAGAGAAACTTTTAAGTGCCGGATCTGAGCTAACATTAAATAAAGTCGTGGACATCGCAAGATCGCACGAGACAGCACAAGCATAGCTGAGAACCTTCGATGCATGTACTCCGAGCGGCTCATGTGAACTGACTGTGAACGCAGTACGCACACAACAAGCAAAAGCTCCAAAGAGCGCTGAACATAAAATGCATTACAAAATTGAGAAGGCAGCAAAAGAATATGAAGCGAGTGACGCATACAATCATATTCATAAGTGCAGCTACTGCGGAAACAAAGCACACGGTGGAAAAAGTCAACGTCCATCTAAAGGAAGAGAGTGGAAAAAATGTGGTAAATTGAACCACCTCGCTAAAGTTTGCAGGACTGGGAAAAGTAAACCTGTGCATGCAGTGTGTGATGTCTCGGATAAAGAGGAAGACCAGATGTTTATTGATGCAGTAAGATAGGAACAACCCTCTGAATCTGAACAAGCCTTTGTAGACATATCAATAGGAGAGCAAGGTGTAAAGCTTAAGTTTAAATTAAGTTCATAGACACGCTGCCACTAAATATTCGCAGGCAAATCCACAACTTAATACCGGGAATGCCTGTTAAACATCTTAGATTCACGAGTACCGATTTGGGTAGTGAACACTTCGATGAATGAAACCGGTTATCTTTACAACGATTGACAAACACGGAATGTAACTTGAACACAACATGTCCTCCAAATACGAACCTGATTGAAAGAAATAATGAGAATCAAATCCTTGATGACAGCAACACTCATAACAGTGACAAAACAATTACATTGACAATCAGGTTATGTGATTTTTAAAATGTTTCCTTTTCTTTTTCATAACTTCTTTAACACACTACTTCTCCACTGCGAAGTGCGGGTATTTTGCTAGTAATCTCATCTGCTCCACTCTGGTCGTATCATTTTGTTGCCTCCTCATAGAATTTCAGCCTGTTAGTAAAACACGACCTCCCTCTTCTGACCCCACGCTGACTGTTCCTAATAACTCCTGTCCTTGCCATGTGTTGCTAAATCTTCTCCTTAATAATTCCTTCCATTAATTTTCCTGTGATGCATGTTAAGCTTACTGGCCTATAGTTGCTTGGATCTGCCATGTCACCCTTTTTATTTAAGGCTTTATAAACCTTAAGCAGAATTTTAAAGTCAATCCTGAAAGACACAGGTAACCAGTGTAGTGACATTAAAACTGGAGAAATGTGTTCGGATTTTCTTTTCCTAGTTAGGATTCTAGCAGCTGCATTCTGCATTTATGTCTTTTTTGGGTAGTCCTGAGAGGAGTGCGTTACAGTAATCTAGTCGACTGAAAACAAACGCGTGAACTAATTTCTCAGCATCTTTCAATGATATAAGAGGTCTAACTTTACTTTTGTTTCTTAAGTGAAATAAATGCTGTCCTAGTGGTCTGATGAATATGTGATTTAAAATTCAGATTGCAGTCAACAGTTACCCCTAAGCTTTTTACCTCCGTCTTGACTTTTAATCCTAATGTATCCAATTTATTTCTAATAGCCTCATTGTATCCATTATTGCTAATCACTAAGATTACAGTTTTCTCTTTATTTAACTCGAGAAAGTTACTATTCATCCATTCTGAGATACAAGTCAGACATTGTGTTAGTGAATCGAGAAAGTCGGAGTCATCAGGTGCTATTGATATGTACAGCTGTGTGTCATCAGCATAGCTGTGGTAGCTCACGTTGTGCCCTGAGATAATCTGACCTAACGGAAGCATGTAGATTGAGAAGAGCAGCGGACCAGGATAGAGCCTTGTGGAACACCATATCGGATATCATGTGTTCATGTTCATCAATACTTTCCCTATACTTTGTATATGAGAAAGTAAATCTGGTGACACTTAAGAAATAAATTAAATAGCAAATGAGAAGACCGTATAATTAAATCATGTGAACAGCAGACAGAGATTTAGAAATTAAAGTTCCACTGTTGTGGACTTCGAGCTGAAGTCCCATGCCTTGTCATTATGTTTGTGAAGTTCTCCCTCAGTTCCTCAAGTTTTCCTCCCAGATTCCTAAAGATGTGCGAGTTCAGCTGACTGACAGTTCCAAGTCAGCCTGAGTGTGAGTGGGCCGTGTGGCAGAGTGACCCCCAGTCCAGGATTGGTTTATATTGGGATGGCTCTGCTCATGATGACCTTGACTTGGAGTAAACGGGTGGCCCAGCTATTGTTGAAATGTTAATGGTGGGCCTGTTTTTGAGCTCTTTTACTTCATCACAAACACCAAACCTGAGACTTTATGACTTGTCTGTCGAGTTCATCCTCAGCTTCACTGAGTTTTTAAGATTTTCCTGGAGTTCACATAACATCTGTAGACATTTTCTCCTCCGTATCTTCTTGTAGAGGAGTGTGTGTAGCCAATGCAGAAACACACTTCCCATTTTTAGATTGATATGTTTTCAGGAAGTATGTGGGTGCAAAAATATTCAATCATCTCATTTTGGGAACCTTTGAGGTCATCAATAACCAAACAGAAAATGTCAGTAGGAACTTCAATGTTAAGATCAATCAGGCAGGCCTTGCTGATTCTTTATAAAACCGCCACTGATTTGCAGTTCCTCTGTTAGTAAAAAATGAAATTCATTGCCTGAAACAGAAAACCCTTAAAGTGACGCGTTGTGCTGTGTTAACTCAGTCCTTCTCTCTTCTTTTGTTTTTTTCAGATGACCAAGTGGCTGTCCACCAGTATGGCCAGTACACAACAAGGTGCTAGAGACTTCATCCAGAACAACTGGGACAAAGCCGTAGCGGGCCTTAACCACGTACATCTGCTGTTACCGGGACTGAGAACCACAAGGGTCCTGGATGAAAATGAAATCAGCGACATTGATTCATGTAACGAGAGATTTGAGAAGAACAGAAAAGTTTTGGGCATGATAGTAAAAAAAGGCAACGCAGCCTGTGAGG
The DNA here is from genome assembly GCF_016835505.1 of Polypterus senegalus. Lineage (NCBI taxonomy): Eukaryota > Metazoa > Chordata > Cladistia > Polypteriformes > Polypteridae > Polypterus > Polypterus senegalus. The sequence goes on along the minus strand of NC_053154.1, from coordinate 1,808,417 downwards.
TGTTTCTGAATCTACTGGATACAAAAAGAAAATGGAGCCTTGATGGCGGAGCACACCACTGGATCGACTGTTTTAACTTTGATGGTAAGTCGTGTTTCATCTCTTCCTCTGTTTGGTTTAAATATGTCAGTCAGGGAGTCTCACGGCCATGAGAGGGCTGGTGGGTTTGAAATGGCAAGATGCCACCTGGGCAGTCCGGCAAAGTAATTTACGTATGTGAGGAAAGTCGGATTCCTGCCAACTGTGTCTTTTTCCTAAAGACTTGAGTTTTTGATTTTGGTTTGATATACTTTGTTAATCTCTGAGGGGAAATTGTCTTTTCACATGAACTTTTGGGTGTCAGAGTGCAGGCTTAGCCATAGTACAACACCTCTGAGGCAATTTCCAGGTTAAGGGTCCTGCTCAAGAACTCAACAAAGTAGGATCAGTTCTGCTAGTAACAGGATTTGAACCAGCAACTGTCCAGATGCCTTTTATTTTTATTTATTTATTTCTTTTCCTAACACAATGTGGTTTTCAGTATGACACTGACGTAAACCTCCGACAATGGCAGTCGTCAGGCTCTCCTTTTGATCCATTAAATTTAGCCCCAGTTTGGCCAGTTTGCCTCTGACTTGTTACCAGTTTGTTTAAATTGTTTTAATCTGCTCATTGATTAACCTGAACTTCTTCTCATTCTTCCATGATGGATTTCATTCGGTGTTCATTTAGTGACTCGCGTCTTTTACTAAAATGACAAAAGGTTTCCAGTTCACAACCAGGTGGCTGTAGTGATGCTTTTGAGGAAATTAACTCACCGGTGGTCTGTGCAGATCTCCTTCCTTTCCTGCTCTTCATCACTTGTTTCTGTGTCACCAATTTCTTGCTGTATTGTAAGGTCAGGCTGTGTTCTGATGTTTTAGATGTTGACAGATGTCATCTGTGTGTATTTGTGTCAGATGTTTGTTCTCAGCATACAGTAGTTGGAGCCCAGCACAGTTTCTATCAACCACATATAAACATGGATCAGGCAGTCCGTCAATCCCTCCTTTGACACACAACATCTTCCTCCCAGTCATGACAGAACGTGAGAGCCACTTGTCCAAAGTCCTTCTATTTTAATTTTGGGCAGTACCTGCTGTCATCTTCAATCCTTTACCACTTATCCACCTTTCTATTGGCAGTCGTATTTAATTTTAAATAAAAAATATATATGTTGTGTAGGCCGGCAACATCACTTCAGGAGAAGCCCACTGAATCAACAAGCTAATAAAAAGGGCAGACACCATTATGAGACGCACTCTGTAGCCCTTGAAGGTAGTAGAGGAATAGAAAATGAAGACAAACCTGAGTGGCATTATGAACAACGCTGCACATCCTCTCTGACTCATCAACACTGAGGACTTTAGGCTGACAAATCCTTCAGCAGAAGTGGATCAAGAAATGCGACTGGGGGTCCTTCATACAAACAGCAATACGCCTGTGTAGCACCTTACTGGGGCTGGGACTGATAAGGCAGAAGTTTATTCTTTTAAATGTTCTTTCTTTGTAGTCATTCTGGTGTTTGTTCAGACCACTGTGTGTGTGGGTGTAGTTATTTTTTTATGCGTCTATGTGTGGATTTAATTACTTAAAGAGCTTCTGTTAAAAGCTCAGTTTCTCCCTGGGGACAAATCAAGTTCAGTTTCCCATATAAACAAATTAATAACAAACGAATAACAACACAGAATACAAAATAAATGTAAAATATTAGATTAGATAAAATGTCAGAATCCTCTTTTTCTGTTGTGCAATCCTTCCTGCCAAAGATTTTCTGATTTTTTTGTTTTTATAGTCATTGCTTCCTAAATTAAATGACTGGGAGGCGTCACAAAAACACACAGGCTTGTGACCAAATTGTCACTCCATTTATAAGGAAAAGTGAACTGCAGTTCAGTTGTGAGTTGTGAGTTGATGCCCACATTCAAACTTTATGATTTGGCTTAACATATCTTTTAGTAAGAGGCCTGAACAAACAGGCTGGGCTTTCTTTGTCTTCCTTCTTCAGAGTTGTTTGGTTCAGTGAGTGAAATAATTATTTCTCGGCAAGGGGATCAGTGCCCAGCATAAACATCAATGGGGACAACAGACCACCCTACAGAGTAGTGACAGAAAACAGAAAGCCCCCTTGAACAGGGGTGAGAGTGTAAGGGTCTATTAGCTTATTTCATAGGTCTGATTAGCCCACATTTATTGAGGAGTTCAGTAAAACGGCTGATGAATTCTGTCGAAGGCCTTCTTTGTGTCAAAGGTCAGGATCAGACAAGGCATCTTGGTAATCTCAGCATATTGTATTAGGGTTAGGAAGGGTTGTGTGCCATCAGCAGTTTAGCGGCCTTTGATGAATCCCATCTGATCAGATTTAGTTAAATTCAATTACTGTGATTTCAAGACCCTGATGTATTTACAATAATTGTATCTGAAGTCATTAGCAAAATGGGATGAAAGTTTAGTGGCATAATGGAGGAGGTGCCAGGTTTATTATCATGTGTGCATACTGCAATGAATTTCTGATTTGCACATCTACTCAGAAACATATATGTAAATATGAGTGTTTGTGGGTATATATGTATATATAAATGTATATGTATATCTCTATATAAAAAAAAAAATATATATATACATATCAGTAACATTGTACTGTACGATACCATGTAGTGATTACAGTTGACACTCATATAGTTTTCCTCCTCTTTTTCTGGACGTTTATCATTCATTTGCTCAGAGGTTGATGCGCTTGCTGTTTCCTGAGCAGCTCTTCTTTTCTCCACCCTAGTGCTCTGCTTCTTCTCTTCTTTTGTCTGCATTTTTTGCATTCAAACTGATTAAGTCGGTGTTTGTGTTGCAATTACTTAGTACGTTTTTCTTAATTTTTCACTTAAGCTGGCACTTAAGTCTTCAATCTGCCTCAAGAATGATTTAAGATATGAAGAGGTAAGGGAAGTGACGGCGAAGGTGGGAGGGATGAGAACGGCGCCTGTACACATGTGCTGAATGGCTGCCCTGCTGGCTGCTGTCTAGAGTTGATTCTACAATAAAATAAAATAAAAATAAAAAGAGAAATAACCTTGGAGGTCAATCATCACCCCAAAAGTGGATAGTAGACATCACGTATTGTGGACCGAATTTCAGGTCAATAGGTCAAACGGTTTGTGAGCTACAGGTGATTTAAAATCCTGGACAGACAAATGGACAGCCATGGTAGCATAGTATATAAAGTGGAGCCTCGGTTCACAAATGTCTCGGTACACGTACAAGTTGGTTTACGACCAAAAAGTTCGCCAAACTTTTGCCTCGGTTCACAAACACACACTCGGTATACGAACAAGCCAGTTTCCCTTTCGGTTTGTGCGCGCTGATGATTTCCGCATGTGTTGCATTGTTCTCGGTCAGACTGCGTGCTTGCACATGCGTACATGCTTTCGCTGTGAACTCTTTGTGCTCTATTTCATTTCCCTTCCGGTTCATACGTGCCGATTACTGTATTTAAGCATGTGTTGAGCCACTCCCTGTTCATTGTTCTCAGTCAGACGTGCATGCTTTACCTGTGATCTCTTTGTGCTCTACAGTATTTCATGTGCTTTTGCAGTTAACCATGGCTTCTAAGCAAGTGAAGAGTGGTGAGAAGAAAGTGTTGCAGAAAATTGGAATCGAAGTAAAGAAAGAAATTATTGAAAAGTATTGAGTGTTGCATTCGTGCTACTGATCTTGCCGCCGAGTACAAGAAGTCAAAACCTACAATTTCGACTATTCTAAAGCAGAAAGAATCTATTAAAGCAGCTGATGTTGCAAAAGGAGTTACAGCGTTAACCAGGCAGAGACTTCAAGTGTTGGAAGAGGAGGAAAAACTGTTTACCAGTTTACTCATTTACCAATCTGAGAACCCTGGTGCTTTCAAGCAGCACAATGTAAACAAAGCCAGACTGCCAGTGATGTGGAGGGCAAACACGAAGGGCTGGGTCACAAGGACTTTGTTTTTGGAATGGCTGCATGAGGCTATCGCTCCGACCAGCTAAACAGCTAAAAACACCAGAAACCCAAGAAATCACAACAGAGAAAACACCTGAAGGAAAACATCCCTCCATCGCGGAGCCAGACTCTCCCTCAAAACTGTAACCTTCTCTCCACCCAGTTCCTCCTCACTTCATGCCAGAACTTGACTCATGCAAGGTTAGTTTTCTTGGTGGTTTGTTAGTTTTTGTATTACGGATTTTTCAAATGTTCATTTTTCGGTTCGTAGCGTGAATTGTTGCGGTGTTACTTTTCACTTTTTTCAAATGTTCATTTTTTTCCACCTTGGCTTAAAACTCATTAAAAAAAGTGTTTATACAGCGATCAGTTGCAAGGCTATAGCGCGAACTGCTGCAGTGTTACAGAGAGTGAGAGAGGGCGCCTGCTGCTGAGAGAGCGAGCCTGCGCATGCAGCTGAGCAGAGAGCCTGGGTGTTTTGTGTCAGTGTTATTCAATGTTTTTACATTAGTTTACTATTACACTGTGCATTCTATGGCTTGTTGTCTCCTGACTCCCTACTCCTTTGGCCTCACGTTCCTTTTTCTCCTCACTTCTCTTGTCACTCGTGTCTGCCCCTCACAGAACAGAAGCCCCCCACCCAGTCCCATCACTTACCCAGCATTCCGCACTTTCTGCTCCCACACAGCACATCACAAGCTGCCTGCATGTCATAATGTATTAACAAAACATAATATAACAGAATTTAAAAAGAAAATTTCAACACAGAAGAACATTAAATTGAATACAGAATATATATATTTCAATTTTTTGTGACAATTCTGACACCACACACATATGTTTATAAATAGTAGTTTGATTATAACAAAAGAGAAAAGCTACAAAACATATTAAAGCTGTAAAGGTAAGTAACTGACACTGTGATATCAAAATGCGACATGACATGTGGTGCTGGAGAAGAACGCTACGTGCCAGCAGAAGAGAGAGGTGTTTCAATGTACAGAGCCTGACGTGTATTGTGTGGCAGTAGTAGTGCACAATTTTTTTTTTCTGCCCTGACGGTTAATCGAGGTTTTACTGTATAGCACCATTGTAATTGCTGACCACTCCAATTACATTTGGAAAACTGGACGTTGCTGCGAAATGCTCTTTGATGTTTCCCAGTTCAACATCACTGTAAGGAAATCTTATCCATCTGGAGGACAAGCAGATATTATCATCCTGTACAGCTGGCATAGCTCGACTCAGTGATGACTGAGAAATACCCAATCAGTCAGGAAGTTCACGTTGAAAAGCTCCTGTAAACCTGAGAATAGACAGAACATGCAGTGGAGCAGGTGGAGCACAAGTCCTCAAAGTCTGCCTTTGTAAAGCCGGCACCAGTTCAGCACACTGTGCCAAGAGGAGAGCTCAGGGAAACTGAAATCGACTTAGGGCTCATTTATACTTCACGCTCAGAATGCGTACGCGCCCGCATCATGGCTGCCACGCGTTCCTCAGCTACATCCAAAGCTATCGCACGGGAATTACTAGGGGTCTTTTCGCGTGTGGGTGTTCCCAAGGAAGTCTTGACAGACCAGGGGACACCTTTCACCTCGGAGACGTTCAAGGAGACTGCCAAGTTGCTGAAAATAAAGCATTTAAAGACCGCGGTGTATCATCCTCAAACCGCCGGGTTAGTAGAGAGGTTTAATCAGACTCTCAAACAAATGCTATGTAAGGTGCTCAGCGAGGATGGAAGGAACTGGGATCAGCTCCTCCCCCTCGTCCTTTTTGCTTATCGGGAAGTCCCACAAGCCTCCACGGGGTTCTCCCCTTTTGAATTACTGTATGGGCGATAACCTCGGGGCATATTAGACATTCTAAAAGAAGGGTGGGAAGAAGAGGCTCTTCCCTCTACAAACATACTGGAGTATATCGCGCAGTTACGCGATAGATTGGGAAAGATTCGGCCTCTCCTTAAAAGTCACATGGAAGAAGCACAAGCAGCACAGGCCCGTTATTACAACCGCGGCACGTCTCTTTGGGAGTTCCACCCGGGAGATCGGGTCATGGTCCTAGTGCCTACCTCCCACTCTAAGCTGCTTGCCCATTGGCAAGGCCCCTACGAAGTTAAGGAGAGGAAGGGGTTGGTCGACTATTTGGTGAGTCAACCCAATCGTCGGCCAAAAGAGTGGGTTTATCATGTGAACTTGCTGAAACCGTGGAAGGACAGGGACCCCGATCCCTCCTCCGCCAGCCCGCCACTCTTCGGTCACACACACCGCCTTAACTTCGGTACGGACTTAAGTCCCAGACAACGGCAGGAGCTGGAAATAGTTATCCGGGCCGTCCGGGAGGTAGTCAGTGAACGCCCCGGAAGGACCTCTCTGGTTGAGCACAACATTGTGACAGAGCCCGGGGTTATTGTCCGAGAACGCCCGTATCATCTTCCCGAAGCAAAAAGGGCTGAAGTGGAGCTTGAGATCAAGCGCATGCTGGAGCTAGGTGTGATTGAGGAAAGTTATAGTCCCTGGTCCAGCCCAATTGTGCTCGTCGGTAAGCCTGACGGGAGTTGGAGGTTTTGCAATGACTTCCGTCGGCTTAATCAAGTCTCCCAATTCGATGCTTATCCTATGCCTCGAGTGGACGACCTCCTCGAGAGGCTGGGACAGGCTCGGTACTTGACCACACTTGACATGACAAAAGGGTACTGGCAGGTTCCTTTAACGGACTCCGCGAAGGAAAAAACCGCGTTTAGTACCCCTAGCGGACACTGGCAGTATCGTGACCTTCCATTTGGGTTACACGGGGCGCCAGCAACCTTCCAGCGTCTGGTGGACAAAGTGCTCCGGCCACATAACTCATACAGTGCTGCCTACCTGGATGACGTGGTCATCTATTCCAGCACGTGGACAGAACACCTACAGCAGGTCCGAGCGGTATTGCGAACACTTGGTGAGGCCGGGCTCCGGATTAATCCCAAGAAATGCTTCTTTGGGTTAAGTGAAGCCAAATATTTAGGCTACCTGGTGGGTCGGGTACCGTGAGGCCACAGTGCTCCAAAGTTGATGCCATTTTGAAATGGCCCCGTCCGCGAACCAAGCGGCAGGTCCAAGCCTTTCTCGGATTAGCCGGGTACTACCGCGGTTTGTACCCCATTCTCGAGAGAGCGGCGCCCTTGACTGATTTAACAAAGAAGAGGGCCCCGAACATTGTAGTATGGACTGAGAACATAGGCACTGCATTTAGTGACTTGAAACAGGCCCTTACGTCCGCACCTATTTTGATGGCACCTAACTTCTCTTTGCCTTTTATCCTCCAGACGGATGCTTCGGACACAGGCCTGGGCGCCGTGCTGAGCCAAAGTGTTGATGGTGTGGAACACCCCATCATGTTCCTAAGCCGGAAACTGTTGGACCGGGAAACCAGGTATGCAGCGGTGGAAAGGGAGGCTTTGGCGATTAAATGGGCGATTACTCAGCTGAGGTACTACCTGTTGGGCCGGGAGTTCACTCTTGTCACGGACCATGCGCCTCTACAGTGGATGGCCCTGCACAAGGAGTGAACCCCGGGTCACCCGGTGGTTTCTTGACCTGCAGCCGTACAAGTTTTCGTTCGTTCATCGTCGGGGTGCTCTCCATGCCAACGCTGATGCTCTTTCTCGGGTTCACGACCTCTCGGTTAGGGTCGCCCGACCCGACGGGTCTGGGCTAAGGGGGTGCCTTGTCACACACATGCGCATGGGAGGCAGCTAAAGGGCTTGAGTGACGGCAGTTCTGAGACAGGCCGGGCTGTGGCAGAGTGCACTGACTCTTTTTCTCACTTCCCTGTAGACCATCCCTGGGAGACTCCACCTGGCTCTCGTGACATCACTTCCGGGACCGAACCAATGGAGACAGAACTAACTGGCGCCAGCCCCCCTGATGTCAAGTCCGGGCCTGATCCAATGAGTGAAGAACACGTGCCCGATTCCCATGACCTCACTTCCTGTCTTCCCCTTTAAAAGCCTGCCCTTTTTCCCCTTACCCTCAGTCTTGTCTTGGACTCGTTTGTATGCACATCAGTGCTGTTATTGTGATAAAGAACGACCTTGCAGCCAGGATACCAAAATATACGGGTGGCTGCCCCAAAACTTCTTTGAGTATGTCTCAGCTTTGTGACAACGTGTATTTTGTGATTAAAGTGGAAATTTCGGCTTTAATCGCGAAATGTCCACTTTAACGTCGTAGTTTACTTTATCATTAAAGCAGACCGTCGTAAACGTCATCCCAGTTTTTAATCGCTATGAGCTTCTTGGACCTGACAGCAGGTAAAGTAAAACAATAAAAAATAGATGGCACAAAAAATGGTATGTGAGACTTTTAAAATGTATCGTGTCATTACGATCGGGAATATGCGACGCTTGAATATAAAAGCACCATGAATGCATCTGTATGTCGGCATTTTGCTTCAGCAGCGGAAAGCAGCAATAGATCACCAAACAGAACAAAATAAATGTATGATATTCCAACTCTCTGCACATTTAGAATCTTTAGATTTATACTTGATATCACTTTCATGATGAAATGCATTAAAATGTGTATGTTACATTTTACATATAATTTCGTTTAAATAATGAATACTGTTAATAAATACACACATGGGGGAATAATTACACACATGGGGGTGTCGCGGTGGCAGAGCGGTAGCACTGCTGTCTCGCAGGGATTTACGTTGCTGGTATTTCCTGCTTGTATTCCACACTGTGCTCCGCTTTCCTTCCAAAGATATGCAGATTTGGGGATTTGGTGCCGCTAAAATGACGCTAGTGTATGCGAGTGCTTGTATTCACCTTGCGATGAGCTGAGGCCTCGTCAAGGGACTATTTCTCACTCGTGCCCAATGCTTCCTGGAATGGACACATCCCTGGATTTATGGATTTAATCAATAAACATCCTTTTCAGATGCTATTGCGGTAAGGTTTTATCGGAATTTAATAGGTGTTTTAGGCAATTCACAACACAGAGAAGCTGAACCTGTTCTCACCATGATAATATCTCGCACTGCCACCTGGTGGATTCCTCCAGATTTACGTAAAGTACGCACGCAAGTATAAACACTACAACGCTTGCGTAGCAGGAGCGTCCTCTGCAGCATGCGTCGCGTCGCGTAAAGTATAACTCCAGCCTTAGAAGCCAGTCATCACAATCTATAAATATGCGCTCTTTTCTAATTCTTCCATTTGCGATGTCTTTTAAAAATGCTAAAGCAGCTATGGTAGTTGTAATAGTTTGGCCAATCTATGCACTATGATACTGTTACAGAATGATTACAATCAAGTGAATTACATTTGTAAACAATGTGCAATTAATTTTGGTATATTTGATAAAACCCACATCATAGATGTGAATCTAAAAAAATAAAGCAGACCACAGAAACAGTAGCACTGCTTTGACGCCGAGTGTCACCAGTTTGAAAACACATGCAATGGGAGGACCCTGCTGTGAAAATCTGTGTGGCTTTACACCAAGTTTCGTTTTTATACATCTCAAAGTGAGTGTGTTTTTGTGCGTACACACTGTTTATACATGAGGCCATAGGTCACGGATGACTTGTATTGACAGTAGCATTGTAAAATTTCACAGCAGTAGGAACAAATGATCTACAGTGCAGTGAGAGAAGACTACTGCTGCGTTTACTTCTTCAAGCCATCAGAATGTTGTAGAGATGGTGTCTGCTATCATCAAGGAAACCCCATACCACCTTCCCCATACACCTTTCTCCACAATTCCCAGTGAGTTCCCAGTACTGCCCAGCACGGAGCCAGCCTTCTTCACCAGCTTGACCAGCTTCTTAGTGTTCTTATCTGTCATACTGCCACCCCAACAAATAGCATCAAAAAGAGGACACTGGCAACAACTGACTGATACAACAAAGACAGCATTTCACTGCATATGCTGAATGATCTGAGCCTTCTGAGGAAAAAGAGCCTGCTCTGCCCTTTCCTGTAGAGGACATCTGTGTTCACACATAGATATTTAGATCTCTGCACTACCTCAATGTCCGCTCCTTAGATGTTAACAGTCTGAAGGTAGAGCTTAGACTGCACAAATCCACAATCACCTCCTTGGTCTTCATTGTGTTCAGGACCAGGCAGCTCTTATTGCTCCAGTCACTGAAATCTCCAATCAGATCCACTGTATACCCCTTCCTGCACATTCCTTATACACGCTACAATAGCTGTACCATCAGAGTACTTCTGAATGTAGCAAAAGCCTGACATATTTAAAGTCTGCTGTGAACAAGAATGGGGTCAGGACCTTGTGGGGCCCTAATGTTGCTTACTACCATCATAGAGACACACATCCCCAGTTTGACAAAAGGCAGTCATCCAGTCAGGTAGTTAAGAATCCAGGAGGTGAATTTGGAATCCAAAATCCTCTCCAGTTTATCTTTAAGAATGGAGGGTTGTATGGTGTTGAACGCACTCAAAAAATCAAAAAACATCATCCTCACATAATCACCTGGTTCAGTCAAAAAGGAGAGAGTCTGGTGTAACATGTAGAGGACTGCATCCTCACTACCAGTGTGCTCCTGGTATGCAAACTGAAGGGGATTTAAGGCATACTGGACTTGTGGTCTGAGGTGACGCATAAGCAGCCGCTCCAGTGTCTTCATGATGTGTCAACATTGGGAACCGGCACAAGACATGATGTTTTCCACAGAGCTGTGACCCTCCCACCTTGAAGACTCTGCTTGAACAATATCTTTAGAGGCCTTTCAAGTTGATCTGCGCACTCCTTCAACAGTCGTGGACACACACCATCTGGATCAGTTGCCTTTCCAGAGTGTACCTCCTCCACTCTGCCCTCACCTCATCTGCTGTGAAGATCAGGGAAGTGGAACCCAACGTAGCAGATGTTGCAGCAATGTGGAGGAGAAACATCTGCCTTAGCAAAGGTGGGTGAGGGAACAGGTGACCCATTCGGTGACACTGAGCCAGTGCCAGACGCCATGTTCAACATGTTGTTAAATGGGTTATACTCATCACCTGCTGTTGCCTGGCACCTCTTCTCTGAATAGCTAGTAATGATTTTCATTTCCCTCCACACATCTTTGATGTCATTGTGTTGAAGCCTCATCTCCAGTTTTCCTTTATAGTCCATTTTTGTCTGCTTTAAGCTTCTCTTCAGGTCCTGCTGAACCAACTTAAGCTTCTCCCTATCATCAGCCCTGAAAGCCTTCTTTTTTGGTTGAGGAGTTTCTTCATTTTACTGGTCATCCAAGGTTTATGGATTACCAGATTTTTCTGGTACAACAATATCCCTGCAGAAATGTATGTGGTCTGATGTGCAGACAGCTGCCCTGTCAATGTCCGTGTCTGTTCCATTCTCCTGTGACTACAGCAGTACACTCGAAGGAGCCCCCCAGAAACTCTCTTGCCTTTAGTGTTCAGTTCCCGTATGACTGAATACTTTCAGGCTGCCTAATTACACAGGGTTTGTATATTGGCTTCAGATAAAGCAGATTGTGGTCTGATGTACCAAGTGATGGTAAAACGAAGCACTGTAGGCCTCTTTGATGTTGGCATAACACAAGTCCAGCGCTTTATTTTCCCTCGTGGTGCAGTCAACATATTATATAAAACCAGTCAAGTGAGAGGAAATGTCGAGCTGATTGAATTCCCCTGATATGACAACGAAAGTATCGGGGTGTTGGGTGTGCAATCTCACAACAGTCTCATGAGTGACTTCACATGCCACTCTGAGAAGAATGTATACAAGAAGTGGTGACAATGTGAGAAAGTTCCCTCGAGACATAATAAGGTCTAGGACTGGACCGCCAAGAGTGCAATATTCCAACAGCAAGTCTTCTCCTTCACAGTTATGTGTCCAGGGTTACACCATCATGTTACCTATCAGCCAAGTCTCCATTAAAAACACTAGACTGCACTCAAGAAAACACCTGCTGGTTCTTCACAATTGCCTCCAGCTGTTCACACTTTTTAAGCAAAGTGTTAACATTCCCCATGAGAATCAATGGAAGAAAAGGCTTGTGTCTCCATCTTCTAGCTTTAGTTTAGCACCTGCTCAATGACCACAGTATGGCCTCTTCAGCTCCAAATGAATAAGATGTTTAACACTGTGTGTTGTCTGGAGTAACAGAAGAGGGTACTCCCTCGTGTAAACTTATTTACTAGCTATACTATTAGCTAGATGACCCTTCAGATAAACCATTTTACTAGCTATGTAACTAGCTGTGTCAGTTACTCATTGTAAATGAGTTGTGTTTAGTTTTGTAATGCTCTTATCATCTGCTTTCATCACCTCTTATCATTCCAGTATATTAGTCAAACACAACCTCCCTGTCATAATATTTGCTTTCTTTAACTTCCCTGTAGTGCATGTTTGTCTAATAAGCTGGACCAACTTTACAGTATGTAGTGGTATAATCGAACTAATGACAATGATGATTACTATGACTTCTTCTTCATCATATTGTACTTTCAGCTACTCCTGTTAAGGGTGATTCTTAAAAATTGGCACCAGTCCACTTCTTCTCCACTCCTCATCATCCTCTCACTTTCCAAGATTCCATTAAACAATCTGGTTAAAAACCCCACTGCCATCTCTCCTAAACACCTCAGTAGTACATACAGAAAGCAACTGTCAAAAGAGGTGTTAGATTGATTGATGACTTTAAGCCCCGTCCCAAAGATGAAAATATGATTTATGAAAATATAAAAATATGAAAATATAATTTATGTAAATATAAAAATATGAAACTATAAAAATATGGATTACGTTAATATGATTTATAAGCTATAAGATATTGACTCATCGCTCTGTTAGAAACTAATAGTAAGAAAATAAATATACAATTTTCTAAAAACGATATAAGATATTGACTCCCTGCTCTAAGTTATAAGTTCACTACACGCGTCTTTATTTTATAAGCACTTATCTTTCCGGCATTGCCATAACTAAAACGATATTCACTCCCCCGCTCTAAGTTATAAACTAATAGTAAGAAAATAAATATACAATTATCTAGCCCACCGTTTCTAAAAACGATATAAGTTGCACTAGAATCAAAAGGAAGAAAATACATAGCCACTCCTCATGCCTGCGTGCATCTTTGTAAATTTCACCGGTTCAAAACAATTAATCTAAAAGACTTGTTTTTCAATTACTTCCCCCATCGGAAGGCGCCGAATATGATTTTAACCATATGATCGATCACAGCCTATCTCTTTACACTTTAATTTAATTACCATGCCGTAACAAGGCAGTGCCTTTCTGATTACATGATAATAATCTAAAATGCGTACCTGCTGTTTTATACCTCAGCAATAAGACACCCAGACGTTGCAATAATTATGTCCCCACAGGGAGTCGGCGCCTTTCTGTTTTCATGTTATCAACCTAAGCAATTAACAAAAGTCTTAATCTAATTTAAACGTGTTCTGTTTTTTATATCATAAAGTAAAATACTTATTCTCACCCTGAATCAAAGCAATTAAGAAAATATACACTCCTTCTGATTTTTACTAAAATTCTTAACACGCTTTTCAGCACTGGCTCTGCGAACTTAATCACAAGACTGTTTTTAAAAAGCTGTAAAGGTCAAAAAAGACTTTTTACATTCCTATGGTCTAAGAACAAAGTTATTAAATGAAATATTTTCCACTAACGACTCTCTCTTATATTCACAATGATCTTTACAAGCTCGCAAGAAAAGTTATTAAAACGGTTCTCGCTGTCTATGGAACTTGATAAAAAGTTCTCTCTTTCGCCGGTATTTTAGCCTCGTTAATCGGGTAAATGTCAAAATAGACTTTACCTCACATTTACAGTATATCAACTTTAAAATACACGTGGCGATCTAAGAAACGGCTCCCCATATAAAACGTCTGCGTTTAGCACGACAATCTCTCGGTAAAACATAAAGTATTTGCTTAGATGTGAACCTTACAGCTGTGTGCGTTTGAATGAGGCTTCTTTGCCGTTAGAAAGGGTCACCGCCCCTTAGAGGCGGAACATCAACAACTCGGCACCTATGAGCTTTCTCACAAATGTCCCGCGTGTTTCGCTCCGCCTTTCCAAGGTGGTACGGAACCCTAGGTGCTGCATAAAGTGTTCTTCTTCGCGGGTATTACCACAATAACTATTCCAGCATTTCAAGTGTCTCCAAGAGCTTTCCATAAGGTAGGCGTTTTCGCTTTTTCTTCCGCAATGGTTGGCATGGCAAAAAATACTTTTGTGGTAGAGGGTAAGTGTAGTTATCGAAATATATGCAGTTAATGACCGTCTCTTCAAACTGTTGAAATGATATTCTTTTATAAATCCGCTTTCAAAACAGATAGTTCCAGCAAGGAAGAGCAATCTCCAAGCAGCCTCTCACCTGGAGGTAGGTTTTCTGATTTTAAATGAAAAAACTGTACCTAGTCGTAACGCCCAGAGTTTATAAATGAATTATTTTTCTTATTTCAGAAGGCTGTAGTTTATGGCCGGTTGGCTGTTCAAAAAGTGAGTCAGATCTTCTTTCAGCCGTACTTTTAAATCGAAATGTTGCTTATGAGACCGCTCCGATTTAAAACTTTTAATGTCTAAGTATGTACAAACTTATTACTTTTTAATGTTAATGTACGTCTCATACTAATTACTTTTAATGAAAATGCATAAACGTATAAGAACGTTCTGGCTGATTACTTTTTAATGTAATTGTCTTTAAGTATGTACAAACCTAGTATTTTATATTTTAGAATCGGAGGGTGAACTGTTTGATTCTTTAAATCTAATTAGTTTGCAATTGGAGGATTTAATAGCTGCCACAGATTGTCTTTTTGAGAATAAAAATCCTGCCTCAGACAAAGAGTCCCCAGAAACCCATAAGTATCACTTCAACTGAGGGTTCGTGTGTGTGTGTGTGTGTGTGTGTGTGTGTGTGTGGGGAAGAGAATAAGGCGTTGGGGTTAAATATGTACTTTTTAGCAGAATACTCGACGCCCCCAAAGAGCGGTTATTCTTCTGAAGTTTCCAGTCAGCATCTAGAATCGGCGCAAAGGCCCTCAGACAGTCTACTATTGAACATCTCATTCACGCCGCCCGGTAAGTTGAAGTATTTGTGCGAGTGCGCAGCAAATGTTTATTTTTAAAGAAAACTTAGTATTGCTTGTTTTTTTTCAGAACCAGCCTCTCCAGGCTTACTGACTCAGATACTCGGGGTTCACCACCGTTTGCATCATCACCCGGACTTCTCACCCAAATAATCGGTGAACCTGAAAGATTTGATCCCACTGCTAAGGCTGCTGTACTGAAGGCTGAAATCGAACGAGTGCTGTTGATTTTTCAAAGTGCATTACCGGACCTTTTACCACTGTCTCCAGATATACTGTATGTGAAAAGGTTATTTTATTGTATGCAATTTTAGAAAACTTGTTCCCCAAATACTATCTGGCAAAAGGCGTGCAAGTGAGGACTTGGACGCTGGGAGCGGTTCTCAAAATGCTGGTTTATTACAAAATATGGCGAATGAACTCCGCTATTCTATTCGGCCCCCAAAAATGCCTACTCCACCACCCCGATATTTTAATGAATTGGAATATATTAATTGGCAAAATCAAAACCTGTTCCAAATGAATAATATAATAGCGGCCATGAGAGTTCCTTCACCTGTTACCACTCCCATCGACTTTGACCAGCGTGACAGCCTTTTAGAAGCCCTACGTCCAGTAGCCACCCCCGATGAAATGCAAACATTAAATAACTTGTTAGAAAGGGTTTAGCGGTCTTTGAACGAAAATGTGAATGCTCAAATGGGTTATGGTTTAACAAACACGTTGGGTTCTGTAAATGCTGCCCCCTCTCACATTATGGCCACATCAGTCTCGGTTACCCCCTTGGCTACATCTGTACCTTCTGCTCAAGTCTCCTCGGTCTCTGTTACTTCAGCTAACCCTTCTGGGCCCTCTGCTTCAGCATCAGTTGCTAACACCTCTTCTTCAGTCTTGCCCTCTGTTTCTATCCCCTCTGTCTCTTTTATTTCAGCTATCCCTTCTGCTGCCAAGCCGTCTACTTTAGTATGCCCCTGTGCCCCCTCTGTTCCAGTCCTTGTAGCTCCCACTTCTGCTCCCTCTGTCCCAGTCACTGTATCTTCAGGCCCTGTCTCCTCTGTTTCAGTCCCTGTAGCTACCACTTCTGCTCCCCTTGCTTCAGTCTTGTCCCCTGTTTCAGTCATGGCTTCCTCAGTCCCTATTGCACAGCCATTTGCAGCTTCCCCTTCAACCTCTTCAATCGCGCCAGTCATGTCCGGTGGTTCTGTGGTATCTAAACCTTCACCCTCGTCTACTTTAGGCATGGCCGGGCCCTCTGCTGTCTCTAGTAATGATGGTCAGGGTGTTTTTCAGCAGATCGACAGACCTGCTTTTAATCACACTGAAATAAGACACCCCTTAAATTTCGCCAATGCCTATGAACTAGAGTCTTACGAGGAGGTGTTTAACAGTATTCATGAGACGTTGCAAAGAATTCTCGATAGTTATTCAGGAACTTTAAATCCACAAGATTTTGTACAGCTAGAATTGCATGCTGATTCATTACCTCTCAGCGTTTTATACAGTTGACTGGCACTAATATTAATGTAGGCGGTTTTTTCAGCAGATAGAGAATCTTCTTCAGAGTCATGCGAGTGTGTTGGCTGATGAGTCTCTGATGCTAGTCACTCAGATTGTTCAGTCACCTAGTGGGGGCGCTCATGGCGCCCGCAAGGTATCATCTCTACTCAACCATGAAATAGTTAGAAAGAAAATGAAGCATTTAATTATTTCTTATAATTACGGGAATCAGCTCTGTTTTGCCTTTTGTCTGCTTAGCCTAATGGATGACCGGTACATGCAAAACCCACAGTTATACATGCGTTAAGCGTATAACCTTCAGAGCGGGGCTGGATTATCTGAGCATGAAAAAGTGTCCTTTGCGGACGTTTATAAATTTGAAAACTTGCTGGGTATTAAAATTGTTGTCTAGTACAGATGTCTAAGAAATGAGAAATTTTTAAAATTTGAAAGCTCCCGAGGTAGAAACCCCAAAACCTATTTTATGTTTTTACACGACAACCATTACTACGGTATTTTGAATGGTATTTTTAAAGGGGTTTCTGGGGGTGAAATACTTGTGTGACTACTGTTACACAAGCTACCACTCAATCCTTAGCCATCGTTGTGAAGGTCACTGCAACGTGTGTTTCTCCCCAGATTGCCGTCCGATCCCTGAAGAACTTGTCAAGTGTGGTGATTGCAACCGTTACTGCCGGTCCCAATTTTGTTTTATTCAGCATACGATTCCTAAATTTAACGACAAGACCAACGATATGGAAGCGGCCTGTGACACTGCAAAAATGTGTCCCGTGTTACAAAACTTACACAGTGAATGCCGCCTCAAAACCCCATAAATGTTGGCCCAAGGAATGCCGTGTTTGTAAAGCAAAAATTGAAAATGATGCAGAAAACCA
Organism: Polypterus senegalus; assembly: GCF_016835505.1. NCBI lineage: Eukaryota > Metazoa > Chordata > Cladistia > Polypteriformes > Polypteridae > Polypterus > Polypterus senegalus. The sequence goes on along the minus strand of NC_053154.1, from coordinate 1,790,957 downwards.
TCAGTGCTTTATAGAAACCTTCAAGTCTGAGGATCGTTGTGAGAAATACGTGTTTTATGATTTTGAAAGTCGGCAAGAAACGGGGTTGCACATTCCTAATTACATATACTGTAAGTACTTGCGGGGTAAATCCTGGTTCTGGGCGGGTGAAGATTGTGTACAACAGTTCTTTGCCAGATACCGTCGCCCCAAGTATCATGGCTATACCTTCATAGCTCACAATTCAAAAGGTTACGATGGGTACTTTTTAATGAAGTATTTGCTTGAGAATGGTGTGAACCCTAGTGTTACTACTCAAGGAAATAAGCTGATGTGTTTCACAGATGATGGTTATAAATTACGTTTTATAGATTCTTTGAATTTTTTAACAATGAAATTGAGTGCCATGCCTAAAGCCATGGGGTTTGAAGCCGCAAAAGGTTATTTCTCCCATTTCTTCAATACGGCTGAAAATCAGAATTATATCGGCCCCTACCCTGAACCTGAATGCTACGGTGTCCAGAGCATGATGACCAAAGAAAAGGAAGAATTTTTTACCTGACAGTGTCAAGCATGGTGTTTTTAATTTTAAAGAGGAGATGGCTTTTTATTGTAAAAATGATGTCGAAATTCTTAGAACAGCGTGCATTAAATTCAGAGACGAGGTCATCAAAATTGGCAACATTGACCCGTTTCAATGCATGACCCTGGCATCTCTATGTATGGCCATGTACAGTCAAAACTGCATGCCTCCAAAGTCTGTAGGTATAATTCCTTCTGACCATTACAGTGGTAGTCAGAAAAACTATTCGAACGCATCTATTCAATGGTTATTGTATCTCTGCGAAACAGAAAAATTGAACATTCAACACGCTTTAAACCTTGCGGAAGTAAAGAGGGCTCCTTTTATCTTGATGGCTATGCCGTAGTTAAAGGTGTTCCGACAGCCTTTGAATTTGCTGGTTGTTTTTATCATGGCTGTCCCGAATGTTATGATTTAAACAGTACCCATCCTTTAACCGGGATGACTTGTGCGGCTATGTATCAAAAGTTTATGAGAAAATTGGAAATACTTAGGACAAAATTTAATCTAGATGTGCGCGTGCTCTGGGAGCATTCTTGGGAGACGATGAAAAAACAAGACCTCAGGCTACAGAGTTTCTTAAAACACTGTGATTTCCCTCAACGTATACAACCCAGGGACTCTTTGTTCGGCAGACGTACCAACGCCATAAAATTGTACCACAAGGCCGTGGGCAACGAACAGATTCACTATTATGATTTCACTAGCTTGTACCCGTTTGTGAATAAAACAAAAATGTACCCGGTCGGTCACCCCACTGTCATTTTTCAGCAGTTTGGTGATCTCAGGCAGTATTTTGGATTAATTAAAGCCACCGTCCTGCCTCCACGTGGTCTCAATTTTCCAGTCCTGCCTCTCAGGTTTTGTGGGAAATTAATGTTCACCCTCTGTCGCACCTGCGCGGAGACAGAAGCTCAGATTGTGGACTGTCGTCACACAGAGGATGAGAGAGCTTTAACCGGTACTTGGTGCAGTGTTGAAATAGCAAAGGCCATTGACAAAGGGTATAAAGTTTCAAAAGTATACGAGATTTGGCATTACCCCGAACGTACTTCTGAGTTATTCTCAGATTCAAGCTTCACCTAAAAGGCAAGCAGGAGGCCTCGGGCTACCCTGCCTGGTGTACGGATGAGGCTTCCCGAGACCGTTATATTTTAGATTATTATCAGAAGGAAGGTGTACAATTGGACCGTGATAACATCGCCGTAAATCCAGCTAAGAGGCAAATTTCAAAGTTGTTTTTAAATTCTCTTTGGGGTAAATTTGGGCAAAAACCTCTCCATCTCACTACTAGCTTAGTCAAGGACGGTGAGGAATTCTTGCAATATATTTTCTCCAAACAGTATAATGTTTCTTATTTTGAATTTATCGGCGATGAGATTGCTCAAATACAATGGAAGTACACCGATGAAAAGTATACCTTACCTGGTAGCGTTAATGTTGTCATTGCTGCTTTCACCATCGGTTGTACGATTTGGGAGAAAGGGTGTTGTACCACGACACCAACTTGGTCATTTTTACTTCTCAGCCTGGTCAGTACAATCCTCCTCTGGGTGACTATTTAGGAGAGCTCACCAGTGAGTTAAATCCTGGTGATTATATTATTGATTCACTAACACAATGTCTGACTTGTATCTCAGAATGGATGAATAGTAACTTTCTCAAGTTAAATAAAGAGAAAACTGAAATCTTAGTGATTGGCAATAATGGATACAATGAGGCTATTAGAAATAAACAGGATACATTAGGATTAAAAGTCAAGACGGAGGTAAAAAGCTTAGGGGTGATTGTTGACTGTAATCTGAATTTTAAATCGAATATTCATCAGATCACTAGGACAGCATTTTTTCACTTAAGAAACATAAGTAAAGTTAGACCTCTTATATCACTGAAAGATGCTGAGAAATTAGTTCACGCGTTTGTTTTCAGTCGACTAGATTACTGTAACACACTCCTTTCAGGACTACCCAAAAAAGACATAAATCACTTGCAACGAGTGCAGAATGGAGCTGCTAGAATCCTAACTAGGAAAAGAAAATCTGAGCACATTTCTCCAGTTTTGATGTCACTACACTGGTTACCTGTGTCTTTCAGAATTGACTTTAAAATTCTGCTTATGGTTTATAAAGCCTTAAATAATCTCGCCCCATCTTACATATTGGAATGTCTGACATCTTATATTCCAAATCGTAACCTTAGATCCTCAAATTAGTGTCTCCTTAGAATTCCAAGAACAAAACTTAAAAGACGTGGTGAGGCGGGCGGCCTTCTGCTGTTATGCACCTAAAATCTGGAATTGCCTGCCAATAGGAATTCGCCAGGCTGATACAGTAGAGCACTTTAAAACACTGCTGAAAACACATTACTGTAATATGGCCTTTTTATAACTTCAATTTAACTTAATCCTGATACTCTGTATGTTCAATTCATCGTAATAACTATTCATAGTGGCTCTAAAATCTGTACTGACCCCTACTCTCTCTTCTGTTTCTTTTTCCGGTTTCTTTGTGGTGGTGGCCTGCGCCACCTCCACCTACTCAAAGCTTAATGATGCTCCAACAATGATGGATGGATTAAAAGCCAGAAGTTCACGTGACCATCATCATCAAGTCCTTCCGTGAGAACCCTAAATCCAAAGAGGACTGTTTCATTTATGTTAGGTAGAATGACCAGAGGGGACTGGTCAGGTGGTCTCATGGTCTGGAATCCCTACAGATTTTATTTTTTTCTCCAGCCGTCTGGAGTTTTTTTTTTTGTTTTTTCTGTCCACCCTGGGCAATGGACCTTACTCTTATTCTATGTTAATTAATGTTGACTTATTTTATTTTCTTATTGTGTCTTTTATTTTTCTATTCTTTAATATGAAAAGCACTTTGAGCTACTGTTTGTATGAAAATGTGCTATAGAAATAAATGTTGTTGTTGTTGTTGTTATTACTGAATTTGCTTCAGGCGGTCCAAAGACATACGGGTATAAAACGGCACAAGGCAAAACATGTATGAAGTTAAAAGGTATCACCATCAATCACGAAACCGGTAAAATTAAAAACATCGAGTCACTAACCAATCTAGTTCAGAATTTCGTGACGTCTCATGAAGCCCCTCCTCAAGAGTTACTGGTTCACGGTAAGCAGATCCATCGAAATGAAAAACGTTTCACTTTAGAAAACAGACCACTCAGGAAGAAATTCAGAGTGGTGTATAACAAGAGGGTTCTCCTAAAAGATTACAACACAAGACCTTATGGCTACTAAAAGAGATTTTGACGCCCACCTTCAACACCCCTTCGCTAAAATTATCTCGGGACCCTCTTGTTCTGGTAAATCCTATTATGTGAAAAAATTATTGGAACATTCGAACCACGTTGTGTCTCACCCCTTTCAAAATATAATTTGGTTTTATAGTTGCTGGCAGAAAATGTACGACGAGCTATCGGCTAAATTTCAGCAATTAAAATTTATTGAGGGGCTCCTAAAGTCTTTATGCGACGACGAAGTTCTCCCTTCTGAGAAAATAAATTTGGTCATTATAGATGATCTGATGGAATCAGCTAGCGAAAGCCAGGAAATAGAAAAAGCTTTCACAAAATATAGTCATCATCGGAATCTGTCTATCATTTACTGTACTTGGTTCAAAATTTATTTTTTCAAGGAAAGAATAGCCGAACGATTAATCTTAATGCCAATTATATTACTCTTTTTAAAAACCCCAGAGACAAATCGCAGTTTACTACCTTGGCCCGCCAAATATATCCGAGGCGTGTTAAGTTCTTTTTGGAGGCTTTCGAAGATGCTACAAAACTACCGTACTGCTATCTCTTAGTGGATTTAAAGGCACAGACCCCCGATGAACTGCGTTTAAGAACAGGTCTGTTTCCGCCCGACTGGCCGGTCGTGTACATCGTGAAAAGATAAAAGAAGGTGTTCTGAGTCAAAGTTACATATTCTGTCAGCATGTTGGCCAGAATAAGCAGAAACCTACAGCCTCTCAAGGCCTTACTCTGGTGCTCTTGTCTCCACCGTAAAATTCTTATAAATGCCTCTTCTGACGATTTAATTAATGCTTTGTCTGAAATAGCCTGTAATACTTTAAAAGGTAATATACCTCTTTCGCCCAAACAGTTTAAGCAACTGAAGAAGCATAAAACAGCTGTCAGAAAAATAAGTGACAGAAAACTAACCTTAAAAAAGAAGAAAACTATTCTGAACCAGAAAGGAGGCTTTTTGGGGGCTCTTTTAAGCGTCGCTGTGCCATTCATATCCAGTTTACTAGCTTCTAGAGCATAAATATGGAATACGCTCAAAAAATGTATTTGGTCCCGCAGCAACAAATGTCTCTTTTTCAACAAAAGAGTGCTAACCCGAATGATCTCTTGAGTGCCACGGAAACTGAACTGGACAAAGAAATGAGAAACGTCCTGCAACGCTGTGATATAGGGGCTGACGAGAAGGTGAAGCTTTACACTTCTATCTTGCAGAGATATCTGACGCTAGTTAAAAAGGCCAATAAAGAAACTAGCAGTCTGACGCTCGTATTACCAAAATGTCGAGGGGGGCACTGGAACAGTCAAGGTGTCTGAGGACAAGGTTTGGCAAGAGGTTTTGAGAAGCGCGCCTGTAAAATCAAAGAAAAATGTTGAATTTGTTTTACATAAAATGTCCGTTAATCCCCATCACGTGTTTTGGAATAATCGTGGAGAGCTGTTGTTAGAAGGTAAACCTTTGGTCGGATCCAACATGGTGGATTTGGTCCGTAATCTGACCGCTTCTCATACAATACCTGAACATAGGACACCACGGGGGTGGAAGGAATTTGTAAACGCCATGGCCGGTTTGAACATTCCATTTTCTGTCGTACCTAATGATGAAATGAGAGAACTCCTTGAAAGTTTTAAACCACCCGCCGCCCCCCTCCCTGCTCATCAAACAGAAGTTAGCCCCTACCGACTGAAACCGAGAAAAAAAAGACTGGAATGGATTGCTTATTAATTTGTAAAATTATTTGTTTATTAAATACAAGTTTATCTCATTACAGAGTGTCGTCATCCTTTAACCGTCTATTGAAATATTTATAGGTCTCTGATCTTTGCACGCAAGGGTACTGATAAAAACAGAGTCCCGGTGAAGGAAGCCAGGAACGAACACATTTAGAGACCATAGAGTCATTACTGTTCACATCCTCAGAATACTTTTTTATTACAGAGGTGTACGGGAGACCTTTTCCTCTCTGGTGCAGATAGAAGAGGCAGCGTGGACCGCATTTGTCCGAGAACCAGCTTTGAAGCTGTCGGTTATTGTAAATGATTTGTTTACAGTTTTTGCTTAAGAAATGGTAAATGTCTTTCGGGAAGTAGATAAAGTCCGGAGGATTTCCATAGGAATCAAAAAACTCCCCCTTTCCGTCTTCTGTGAGGTAAATCCCCAGCCAGTGTTCTCCGGGTTGGGTTTGACGGTGAGTATTCACTACAAACATGGCCGGCAAGCCGTTATTTTTCCCGGTAGTTGATCACACGCCAGCACACCACGGAAATACCTTTCGGTGTAGGGGTCTTGGGACAGTAGTTCTGTTAATTGTTTTGTATTCATGGTGTTTATTAGTAGTCATACAGAACATTACGTCTCTGGTTGATTTCAATGATGTTGTCAAAGACTGCATATACTATTAGATTGATGGTCCGAGGGAGAGGGACGCGGAAGCGTAATTCAAATCTCATGTTTCCAGTTTTAACTAGTGAAAAATGATCACCGCATTCTTGATCGGGGGTTAGATCAAAAGTGAAAAGAGTATATCCTTGCGAAAACTCTGAACGGCTGATAGCCAGAGCTTGATCCTTCAAATGCTTACCAGTGGCCAATAACCACAAACCCTGAAACACTGACTACCCTCACATTGCTCCTTATCCTTGCACTATAACGCGTAATACAAGCCTCGCGCAGTACTCCGCCGACTTATAAGCCTTGCGCAGCGCCTGTCAGTTTTGGGAATTGATTGTTTGCTTTTATCTCTCTCCGCTCCTAGCGGAACTGTCATCTCTGACTTGTCATGGAGCACGTTTAAGCTCATGTGTTTGCAGTGTTTGAATAAAAATCCTTCTTGTTTCTACGACCTCCTGTGTCTCTGTGCAAATCTGTGACCCAAGTGTGACACAGGTTATAATATTCTCTAGCACTATTGCCACTTACAAAGTCTGGTTGAAAAGGTTTGGCAGGAATCTGTTTGCTGTCCATGTACAGAGCCAGGAACTCTACATCGTTGTGTTTGAAATTGAATGGGTTCTGTGTATAAGAACCCGAAAAGGCCTCATTATCTACCATGCCAATCACCACATACTTTGGTAGTTGACCCAGAAACAGGTTTTCTTCATTGCATACTTGGATCCCCATGGGCATACTGAATACTTTCATATTCACCCTTTCCACAGGGTATTTAGCGTTGGCTGATGTAAGGGCATGAGCGTACCCTAATTTCACGGTCGGTAAAACTTTTACTTTTTTTACAAACAGGGAGGCTGATGTTATGATTACTCGGTAACGTTCGGCATCACCGGACATTAAGCAGAATTCATCTTTATTCTGAACCATTTTAATCTTCACACCTAGGCCGTTCAATAGTAGTTTTTCCTGGAAAAAGAGATCTGTATGTATGTGCCCCAGAAGTTCAACAGTCCTGCTACCGGCTGTATAGGCGCTTCTGTTATTAAAACCAATGTTTTCTCTGTCGGGGTCTGTCTCTTCCAATTTGTTAAGTGTATCTTTGTAAAAAAAGTCCTGTAGCAAACTGAGAATGAAGAGTCTCTTGGCTGTAATTTAGCAGGCCTTCTAAGACCGCTCGGTAAGGATAACAATTTGAACTCTGCGATATTAGGCGGTCCCCCAGGGTAACATCAACTTGGGAAGACAAACTGGCTATAGGGTAGTTGACAAATCCGACCTTTGCCCCGGCAGGTATGTTAGTCCCGTCAGCATTCACTGTCTTTCCCCTTAGGTGTAGAAGAGTGTTATTCAAGTCCAGGTAATCTTCCCCATTTCTGGCTATGAGAAATTCTAGCGGCGCTCCTTCAGAGAGGGCTGAGAGTGGTGGGACTTCAACGTATATACTTTTATCTACACTCGTTTGAGTGAAAGGCACCATAAACAGATCCAGTTCAGATTTGACACACTCTTCGGACATTCTGTGTACGAAAGCCATCTTCTCTTAAAAAATGTCTCTCTTCTTCTTTTTGCTTGCTTTAGTCTTGTTCCTCTTCTGACGACGTTTAGATAATGCTGTAAAAATAGTGCGCCTGGCCTTTTTAGCTGGCGGGGCCTGACGTGACCCCGGTGGTCTCTTGCGTTTTGTCTTTCTCATGACCATCAAGCCCGCTTCCTCCTGCTTTTCTAGGACTCCACCTGCAGCACTGGATATAGCCCCTGTGATCACATCTTTTGCAAAATTTTTAGCCGTGGATTTGATATGTGGTTTTACGATGTCAAAGCCTTTTTTCAGGAGAGGTAGAGCTCTTCTAAACAATCCTCGAAATATACCTCCAATCCCCCCACCATACATTACAGGGATCCAGAGAATCCCGGTAAGCCGTTACCCGCTTGGGTCTGATAATATTGGATGTAAGGTGTCGGGTCCTGGTAAGACTTCATTGTATCAGTCGTGCATACAATGCCTGACGGGTCTGAAATGCAACTTCACTATCACCTTACCAAACTGAAATGGCACGTTTTTGTTCTGGTCCGTCTTTATTTCAATAGTCACGGTGTCAAAATGATTCTTGCTGGCTGGGGCATAATAAGGTTTATAACTGAATTTTGCAGGGTTCTCAGAGGGACAAATCCAGCTGCAACATCTGTCAAAATGGGCAGGCTTAAGGTTGTCGAATTCATAAAAGACAGTAGATCGTGAATACCTTCGTAATATCCGCATGGAATGTAGTAATACTTTTTTACCCCCAGAGCTGAAACGTAGAATTCGTTATCCGGTTTATCTATGGTATTCCACGTATGTGGGTACTGAACTTCTGCTAGACCGACTTCCCAAGAACCTTCTAATTCTATGGGTTTAGCAAGCTTCGTCGTGAAATTGGAAATTGTGTTGTTAGGGAAAATGTCTGAGGAAGCGTTGCTCGGTAGAGTCACAAAAAAACTTTTGCGCTCCATCATATACTGCTAGAGAATGAAGAGTCGATTAGGAGCCCTGTGGATTTTATTGAACATCTTGGGCATGGCTCTCCGGTATCCAGCTGTTAAATTTTTCTGGCCAGCCGAGCCATTTGACTAAAATGAGTCGTTTTTTATTCTTAACTTTCCTAGCCAGTATTTTTTTGATCCTGTAAACGTCTGTGGATCCGACTTTAATTTTCTGTTATTCGGGGTCGTAAAAGGAGCCTACAATCTCTTCACCGTCGTAGTCTTTCAGTTTGTACACTGCCGGGGCCCTAGGTACAAGTTCAGATACGGTAAAGATTTCATCTGAAAATGTTTGTTCATAACCTTTCTCAAAAGGATGTCTGGTTTTAGACACCCTAACCGTGTCTCCTACTTTGAACTTAAACAACGGCGGGCCCGGGGGGTTGGCTACGCCGCATAAATTTTGAAAACTTTCCAGGAATTTAACGTGTTTACATCGGAAGGAGCCATTTTTATGCTTCGATGATAACTTTTGTTGTAAGAGTATACTAGATCCGGCAATTTATCGATGTAGGTTCTCGTGTTATAAGCGCTGAAATATTTCCACATTTTAGATTTTAGTGTGCGGTTAAATCTCTCCACCACGGAGGCCTTTAATTCATTTCCTGTGGTGAAATGTTTTATTCCGATCTTCTTTAACAGCTTTTGAAAATCTCGGTTTAAAAACTCTTTCCCCTTATCGGTCTGGAGCTTCTTTGGAGTACGCCCGGCGTTCAGGAAGGCTCTTGTCACTTCCTTACCCGTTTTGTTCTTCAGGGGTCGTACCCACACGTACTTAGAAAGTACGTCGATACATGTTAACAAATATTTATAACCCAGATTATGCTCGGACACATTTGTCATGTCCGCTAAATCCATCTGCCTTTGCGAGTCTATATCGGATACATAAACCTTATTTCTCCTAAAATGCCTTCTAGCGGGTTTGTGAATTGTATAAGCATATTGACTGGATAACCAATCCGACACCTGTTGGTCATTACTTTTCTGACCCGAAACCTCAGGAGCTCTTTTCAAAGAGTCTTTTCCCCCAAAGCTACCAGGATTTGCCGGGTTATAATAAACTTTTTTCAAGTAACCCTCCATCGCCGATGGTGAAAGAAAAATGTCAATGGTTTAAAAATCAAATGAGGCTTTATTGGTAATTTTCAAAAATAGTAGTATTAAAAACATTATTAAAACATTTCATAGCACCGGCACATTGAGTTCAGACTCTTCGTCTGATTTTCTATGTCGTACTCCCCGTAAAACCCCAAAGGTGCATCGGTCATGTCAGGTACAGAAAAATGCCTTTTAGAGAAAGCATTGGCTATTTCACGTATTTTCGAGTAAGATGGATTGTCCATGTTGTGAAAGTTTTGTACAATAGCCTCGCTAATAGAATATTCATTTTCCAGTTCATCTACAGCATTTTGAACAAATTAATAAACCTTGTGAAAAGATGGAAAGATGTTGAGGCATCCCAGAGTCATTATGGCCAGGCTCCTGAGCCACAGTTTGCGGAAAACAGTCAGAACCTCTTGAAAGCGACCAACCCGATAAACAGAGTCCGGTTCAAACAGACACGTATGCTGAGTCTGGCTGGGGTGGTCTATGAAACAACCTTGACAGGTGCTTTTTAGGTCCCGATCGACTATTATGTCCAGCAGAGCCACAATCAAACTCTTGATCAGTTTCAGAGTCTTTCGAAGTGTTTCACCCTGGGGCCCGTCAGTTTGTTCAATGTCCATGCCCTCATAATCAGAATCCTGGGACGATGGCTTCTAAGCAGCCAGAGCATCTACCAAGTCGTCCACAGTCTCTTCTTGATGCATGGTCTGCATGGCTATCTCTTCAGCGCCCGTTAGGCTCCCCAGAGCATCCTCAGCAGGGACAAAAAAGTCAAGTACTGTACGGTTCTCCAGGAGACTGTCCAGCCAATACATATCATCAGGGGCGGGTAACTAAGGTTCGGGCCAATAGATCTGGTCATTTGAGGGCATCAGAAGATCTGGCCAAGACGGTGGGTCTGAAGGAGAGTTGTTAGGAGCAGAGTACCCGGAGTTAGGCCAAAACAGGCCGTTGACTGCCGCTGCCTGTCCCATAGACCAACAGGCCTGATCAGGAACATAGCCGGCGGGGTGCTGGTTGTTACCTGCCCAAAACACATCGTTGTCGGTCAGCATCTGGTCTGCAGCAGAGTAGCGGGGCTGTAGGTTAGTTTCGATCATCTTGTCGGGAGTAGCGTAGGCGGTGTTGGCTTGAAGGTTAGCCGGCCAAAACAGGTAGTCAGCGGCGGACGTATGTTCCATACCCAGACTTGGTTCTTGGGCGCATCAAAATGTGAGGACTTCTGCCACCTCAGAGGCAGAGAACAGGGAGATGACCGGCCCAGCTAGCACCAGCTTCGGAAGGGTAGTTAGTTGAAGACATCTCGATAGGGTTTTTGGTTAATGTAGACTATGGAAAAGACCTCTGTATTTATCTCCGCTCACTTAGGGGGCGGTTGACTCCCAGTTTTCTTCCTCCTCCTCCGAGCATGAATTATTCAACATGCTAAACTCCTCCTCCAATTTTCTTTTAATTCTTTTCATCTGGTCGGTCAGTTTTCCTTGATAAATAGCTTCATCAATATCTGGCATAAGAGCTTTAAAAAAAGTCCAGTCTTTTATAGAAAAATTAATTTCACTCACTCGCTCCTTTATCACATTTTCTTTATCTTCCTCCTCCTCTTCGTGACCGGCCTCGTTATATTCGGGAAGGTTTGGCTCCTTCTTGGAAACGGCGATTGTGAGCTGTCCCTCGGCATTTCTTTTTACCTCTACCCGGCACAAAGCACAGTTAGAATCGTACCAGACAGAGCTGAAGCGTGGTTCCCGTAACTCCCGTAACATTCTTCTGGACGCCCTGTTTGCTTTCAGTTTCTTAGGAGCGTTCACAAGACCATCCATTCTGTTTGTTTTTGTGTGTTGTGGCGTTTTCACTAAGTGATTAGAATTTTATACAAGAACTCTTTCGTCTCCTCCCACAGTCGAGGGTGAGAGACACGCCTCACTCCTAACCCTATAGGCGGATAGAGAGATAAAGGCGTACCTCGGGGGTATGAGTATTGTTAATGGGGAGTGATAAGTGTCCGGTTTACGAAAGACCCACCCTAAAAGGCGGGGTTTAGAGATGATCAATTATGACGGTGGTCCAACCCCCCCAGGGGGCAGGGTATAGTTCATATTTGTATATTTTCATATTTTCATAAATCATATTTTCATATGTTTATATTTTAATATTTTCATAAATCATATGTTCATATTTGCATATTTTCATATTTGGGGTGGGGCTTAAAGTCATCAATCATATTTGAGGTGGGGCTTAAAGTCATCAATCAATCTAACTCATCTGCTCAGCACACTCTCCTCTCTTGTGAGTACATTTCCATCTTTATCCTTTATCACCATAACCTGCCACTCATCTTTCCCTGCTCGGCCCCTCTCTGTAGCCCACCGGTCCTTTTCTCCCTCCTTAGTATCCCACCTCTCATACAACTCATCATACATCTTTTCTTTAGCCTTCACCATCTCTCTCTTCATTTTTTGCCTTATCTTCTTGTACTCTTCTCTACTTTCTTCATCTCTCTGACTATCCCAGTTCTTCTTCACGATCCTCTTCCTCTGTATACTCTCCTGTACTTCGTCATTACACCACCAGGTTCGCTTGTCCTCCTTCCTCTTTCCAGATGTCATGCCAAGCACCCTTCTTGCTGTCACCCTTACTACATCTGCTGTAGTTGCCCAGCTGTCTGGTGACTCTTTAGTGCCACCCAGTGCCAGTCTCACCTCCTCCCTAAACTCAACCTTGCAGTCTTCCTTTTTCAACTTCCACCATTTGATCCTTGGCTCTACCCTCACTCTCTTCCTCTTCTTGATCTCCAATGTCATCCTACAGACCACCATCCTATGCTGCTTAACTACACTTTCCCCTGCCACCACTTTGCAGTCTTCAGTCTCCCTCAGAGCAACTCTTCAACACAGGATGTCATCTACCTGTGTGCATCTTCCTCTACTCTTGTACATCACCCTGTGTTTCTCCCTGTTCTTAAAATATGTATTCACCACAGCCATGCCCATCCTCTTCACAAAATCCACTATCCTCTGACCTTCTTCATTCCTCTCCTTGACACCATACCTACCCATCACCTCCTCGTCTCCACTGTTCCCTTCACCAACATGTCCATTGAAATCTGCTCCAATCACCACTTTCTGTTCATCACTTCATCCAACTCACTCCAGAAATCCTCTTTCTCATCCATCGCACACCCAACATGCAGGGCATTTGCACTAACACCATTCATCATCACACCTCCAATGTCCAGCTTCATAATCATCACTCCGTCTGACACTCTCTTCACCTCCAAACACTCTTGACGTGCTGTTCCTTCAGAATAAATCCTACTCCATTTCTCCTCCCATCCACACCATGGTAGAACAATTTCAATCCACCTCTGATCCATCTGGCATTACTCCCCTTCCATTCTCTTGCACACACAATATATCAACCTTCCTTCTCTCCATCATATCTGCTAACCCTCTCCCCTTACCAGTCATACTGCCCACATTCAAACTTCCACTCTCTTTACTTTCCTCCTCTCCTCTTTCCTCTGGACACGCCCCCCCCTCTTCTTCTCCTTCTTTGGCCAACAGTAGCCCACTTTCTGCCAGCACCCTGTTGGTTAACAGTACTGGTGGCGGTCGTTGTTAACCCGGGGCTCAACTGATCTGGTATGGAAATTTGTATTCCATTTAAGAAAAGTCAGAAATTGAAAAACCATAAAATCCAGCAGCAAAATGCAAAACATGAGAACCAAAGAACAAAAGAAAACACAAAAAGCTAAAGACATCTCTGCATGTTCTGCTGGCTGTTCAGTTCTGGGCGCACTCCCTCCTGACACTGCAAATTGTGGTTCCGATAAAACAAAATTTTGGGGTAAAAACTGTAGCTATGTTAACAGATGGTGCTGTGCTGAAAGGGGAGTTTATGCAAATAAGGGGTACACCACAAATGATTGGTGCAGCCACATGAAAACCACGACTGACTAAAAGTGTGGGTGGATGTGTGAAGACGGGGTGTGTCCTGGTCGGGAAAAACATGTCTACTCACGTTTGCCTTATACATCCATCCGTCCATCCTCTTCTGCTTATCCGAGGTTGGGTCACGGGGGCAGCAGCTTGAGCAGAGATGCCCAAACTTCCCTCTCCCCGGCCACTTCTTCCAGCTCTTCCGGGAGAATCCCGAGGCGTTCCCAGGCCAGCCGGGAGACATAGTCCCTCCAGCGTGTCCTGGGTCTTCCACGGGGCCTCCTCCCGGTTAGACGTGCCCGGAACACCTCACCAGGGAGGCATCATGATTAGATGCCTGAGACCCCTCATGTAACTCCTCTTGATGTTTAGGAGCAGCGGCTCTACTCTGAGTCCCTCCTGGATGACTGAGCTTCTCACCCTATCTTTAAGGGAAAGCCCAGACACCCTGCAGAGGAAACTCATTTCAGCCGCTTGTATTCTCGATCTCGTTCTTTCGGTCACTACCCATAGCTCATGACCATAGGTGAGGGTAGGAACGTAGATCAACTAGTAAATTGAGAGCTTTGCCTTACGGCTCAGCTCCTTTTTCACTACGACAGACCGATGCAGAGCCCGCATCACTGCAGATGCCGCACCAATCTGCCTGTCGATCTCACGCTCCATTCTTCCCTCACTTGTGAACAAGACCCCGAGATACTTGAACTCCTCCACTTGGGGCAGGATCTCTCCCCCAACCCTGAGAGGGCACTCCACCCTTTTCCGGCTGAGGACCATGGACTCGGATTTGGAGGTGCTGATTCTCATCCCAGCCACTTCACACTCAGCTGTGAACCGATCCAGAGAGAACTGAAGATCACGGCCTGATGAAGCAAACAGGACAACATCATCTGCAAAAAGCAGTGACCCAATCCTGAGTCCACCAAACTGGACTCACAAAATACCCCTGGCTGCGCCTAAAAATTCTGTCCATAAAAGTTATGAACAGAATTGGTGACAAAGGGCAGCCCTGGCGGAGTCCAACTCTCACTGGAAACGGGCTCGACTTACTGCCAGTAATGCGGACCAAGCTCTGACACTGGTTGTACAGGGACCGAGCAGCACTTATCAGGGGGTCCGGTACCCCATACTCTGGGAGTATCTCCTACAGGATACCCCGAGGGATATGGTCGAACGCCTTTTCCAAGTCCACAAAACATATTTAGACTGGTTGGGCAAACTCCCATGCACTCTCCAGGACCCTGCTAAGGGTGTAGGGCTGGTCCATTGTTCCGCGACCAGGACGAAAACCACACTGTTCCTCCTGAATCCAAGGTTCAACTATCCGACGGACCCTCCTCTCCAGAACCCCCAAATTGATTTTTCCAGGGAGGCTGAGGAGTGTGATCCATCTGTAGGTGGAACACACCCTCCGGTCCCTCTTTTTAAAGAGGGGGACCACCACCCTGGTCTGCCAATCCAGAGGCACTGTCCCCGATGTCCATGCGATGTTGCAGAGTCGTGTCAACCAAGACAGTCCTACAACATCCAGAGCCTTGAGGAACTCTGGGCGTATCTCATCCACCCCCGGGGCCCTGCCACCAAGGAGTTTTTTGACCACCTCGGTGACTTCAGTCCCAGTGATGGGGGGAGCCTACCTCCAAATCCCCAGGCTCTGCTTCCTCATTGGAAGGCATGTTGGTGGGATTGAGGAGGTCTTCAAAGTACTCCCCCCACAATGTCCTGAGTCGAAGTCAGCAGCGCACCATTCCCACCATATACGGTGTTGATATTGCACTGCTTCCCCCTCCTGAGACGCCGGATAGTGGACCAGAATCCCCTCGAAGCCATCCGAAAGTTGTTCTCCATGGCCTCCCCAAACTCCTCTCACTCCCAAGTTTTTGACTCAACAACCACCGAAGCCCCATTCAGGTTGGCCTGTTGGTACCTATTAGCTGCCTCCAGAGTCCCACTGGACAAAAAGGTCCTGTAGGAATCCTTCTTCAGCTTGACAGCACCCCTCACCGCTGGTGTCCACCAATGGGTTCAGGGATTGCCTCCACAACAGGCACCGACCAACTTACAGCCACAGCTCCGGTCAGCCGCCTCAACAATAGAGGCACGGAACATGGCCCATTCGGACTCAATGTCCCCCACCTCCCTCGGGATGTGGATGAAGTTCTGCCGGAGGTGGGAGTTGAAGCTACTTCTGACAGGGGAATCTGCCAGCCGTTCCCAGCAGACCCTCACAACACCTTTGGGCCTACCAGGCCTGACCGGCATCTTCCCCCACCATCGAAGCCAACTCACCACCAGGTGGTGATCAGTTGACAGCTCCGCCCCTCTCTTCACCCGAGTGTCCAAGACATATGGCCACAAGTCCGACGACATGACCACAAAGTCGATCATCGAACTGAGGCCTAGGGTGTCCTGGTGCCAAGTGCACATATGAACACCCTTATGCTTCAACATGGTGTTCGTTATGGACAATCCGTGACGAACACAGAAGTCCAATAACAAAACACCGCTCGGGTTCAGATCGGGGGGGCCATTCCTCCCAATCACGCCCTTCCAGGTCTCACTGTCATTGCCCGTGAGCATTGAAGTCTCCCAGCAAAACGAGGGAATCCCCAGAAGGTATGCCCTCTAGCAACCCCTCCAGGGACTCCAAAAATGATGGGTACTCCAAACTGCTGTTCGGTGCATACGCACAAACAGCAGTCAGGACCCTTCCCCCCACCCGAAGGTGGAGAGAGGCCACCCTCTCGTCTACTGGGGTAAAGCCCAATGAATAAGCTCCACGTCGAGGGGCAATAAGTATGCCCACACCTGCTCAGCACCTCTCACCAGGGGCAACTTTAGAGTGGTAGAGATTCCAGCCCCTCTCAAGGAGATTGGTTCCAGAGTCCAAGTTGTGCGTCGAGGTGAGTCCGACTATATCTAGCCAAAACCCCTCGATCTCACACACTAGCTCAGGCTCCTTCCCCTTCAGAAAGATGACATTCCACGTCCCAAGAGCCAGTTTCTGTAGCCGAGGATCGGACTGCCAAGGTCCCCGCCTTCAGCCACCACCCAACTCACACTGCACCTGACCTCCTTGGCCCCTCCCACAGGTGGTGAGCCCATGGGAAGGGGGGGTCCATGTTGCCTCTTTGGGCTGTGCCCAGCCGAGCCCCATGGGTACAGGCCCGGCCACCAGGCGCTAGCCATCGAGCCCCACCTCTGGACCTGGCTCCAGAGGGAGGCCCCGGTGACCCGCATCCGGGCAAGGGAAAACGGCGTCCAAAGTTTTCGTTTATCATAGGAGGTCTGTTGAACTGCTCTTTGTCTCATCCCTCACCTAGGACCAGTTTGCCTTGGGTGACCCTACCAGGGGCATAAAGCCCCGGACAACAGAGCTCCTAGGATAATGGGGACATGCTAACCCCTCCACCACGATAAGGTGGCAGTTTGAGGAGGGGCATTATACAGTGAGGCATGAAATGAAAAAGAAGAGTTCGTCAAAGATCAATGTTTGCCAAGTGATATAAACCTCTAGTGTCAGATGCTGTAGCTGTGAACGTTTATGTTGCTTCACCAGAACTAAAAAGGCAGGGAGAGGGGAGTAGAAGTGGAGGTTGTGTCCTCTGATCCAAAACAATGAGAGCAGGTGGGTCAAGTTTAAAGCTACCAGGTCCCCTACGAGTGATTCCATTGTGAGAAAACGTTCGGCTTCGCTGTGTTGTGAATTGCCTGAAACATCCATTAAATTCTGAGGACACCTTGCCACAATATCTCTGAAATGGATGTTTAATGATTACATCCATTAATCCAGGGACGTGCTCATTCCAGCAAACATCAGGCTTGAGGCAGAAACGTTTCCTGATCGGGGCATCAGCTCATGGCAAGGTGAACACAAGCACACACACACATACACTGGTGTCACCTACCTAAAAAAGATGTCAATTGGCAGCAATTAGTGCAGAATGCATCAGCCAGGATCTTAACGAGAAAACAAAAATTTGAGTACATCTCACCAGGATAAATGTTGTTACATTGGTTACCTATGTCATTCAGAATTGACTTTAAAATACTGCTAATGGTTTATAAAGCTTTAAATAATCTGCCCCTTCCTATATTATGGAATGCCCGTCCCTCTACACTCCAAGTTGTACCCTTAGATCTTCGAATGGAGGTCTCCTTTTAGTTCCATGAGCCAAACTTTAAAGAAATGGTGAGTTGGCTTTTTGCTGTTATGCACCTATAATCTGAAATACTTTAACAACAGAAATTCACAAGGCTAATGCTGTAGAACAATTTAAAAAGCTGCTAAGAACTCACTATTTTAATATGCCTTTTCTCATAGTTATTTTTCAGTTGTATTCCCAATAGACTGTTTGGGCAGAGAATTATCATATTACTCGGGGGTCTGCAATCTGTGCTAATCCCCAATATTTTCTGCTGTTTTTTTATGGTTCTTCTGTTATGCCGATCTGCACCACAGCCACCTGATCAAAGCACCATGCAGCCCCCTGAGGTGATGGAATGAAGGCGGGGATCTCAGCTGTCCATGGGACTCACTTCATTAAATCCTATCATGTGAAGCGTGAAAACTAAGAGTTTTGATTTAGGAGAACTTATGTTGGGTAGAGTGCCCAGTAGGGGATGGGCACACTTTTGGCCTGGGAACCCCTGCAGATTTAGTTTTTTTCTCCAGTCTAAGTGGAGTTTTTTTGTTTTTTTCTGTCCTCCCAACCATCATACCTTACCTTGTTTTGTTGTCCTTTATTTCTTTAATATTAATCCTAATTGTTTTCTCTTCTGATATACTTTCTTTTTGTCATTTTGTAAAGCACTTTGAGCTACACTGTTATATGAAAATGGGGCATAAAAATAAATGATGTTGTTGAACAGTCAGCGTGGGATCAGAAGAGGGAGGTCGTGTTTTACTAACAGGCTGGAATTCAATTTGGCAGCAACTAAAGGATACGACCAGAGTGGAGCAGATGAGATTATTTATCTGGACTGTCAGAAAGCATTTGATAAGGTGCCACATGAGAGGGTGGGCATCAAACTAAAAGAAGTGGCAGTTCAGAGTGTGGTGTGATGATGAGGGCAGAATTGGCTCTGACACAGGAAGCAGAGGGTGATGGTGGAGGAACCTCATCAGAACTGGCCGATGTTAAGATTGGTGACCAACAGGGGACAGTGCTGGGGCCGCTGCTATATATAAATGATTTGGATGGGAATATAAGTAACAAGCTGGTTGAGTTTGCAGATGATACCAAGTTAGATGGATTGTAAGATCATCTCGAATCCATGAAATTATTAACCTACTTAGCGTTAGACCCGAGCATTACTCAGGCTTCGAAAACTGTGTTGAAAGCATTAATCACTAGTGTCACTGGGGCAACTGTACAGATGCGTCTTGTGTAAACGATAGAACCGAGAATCACTCGGGCTGTAAAAGTGATGTCAGTGCTGCCGTTCTTTGGTGAAATTACGTCCGAGTGTAGGTTTTCACTAATTATGAAATATCTGTACTTTACCAACAATGAAGACTTTAATGAGAATGCCCATCCAGCACCCATTATAGTAAACTTTCACAACGTTTACATTCCAGACTGTGATGTCAGCATCAATGAAAGTCTCATCTATACTAATAAAAGGCAAAGCCCTCACTCACTAATTCTCCAACTTCCCGTGTAGGTAACTTTCTTATTCATGGCCCCATCTTCACGAAATTTGGTAGGCGGCTTCCCTGCGCTAACCAAAACCAATGTACGTACTTATTTGGTGGTATGATGCCACTGTCGGCCGCCATATTGAACTTTTCAACAGTCTTTGTTACTTATGGGCCCATCTTCAAGAAATTTGGTACACGGGTTCCCAACGATAACTGAATCCGACTTATGTACATATATACGTCCATAGCCTGCAGCTCGGTCACCATGTGAGGTGGCGTTGGGTCCCCCATCCTAACGCCTCCCACGTTGTTGGCTGCCTGCCTATATAAGACCGTCCGTCGCTCCGATCTCTACATTCCCTTCCTTGCTTCGCCACGGGATTCACGTCTCCCTACTGATAACTACAGCCTTTTTGTTTAATCCATGTCTTCTCCGCTGTTTTATTGTTTGTTTATTACAATTATAGTTATTGTGTAGGTATTTTAGACTTACTTTACATTGCTCAGGTACCCATTTCCTTTATCATTCCCACCCCCATTACCATGTCTATCGAGGTGATCACCATCGATCAAAGAACTGTCACATACCGAGTGGTTTCCATGCCCGGAGATAGCACCTACCTTTTCCAGTCTCTTTGTTACATATAGCACGGCCATATCAGGCTCACTCTTGATATCTGGAGGAACATTATGTCTTATGTATTGAATGACTGGGACAGGTTCTAGGTGTGGGCTGATGACGGTACAGGAGATAATTAGACTACACAGGAGCACTATAAGAGTGAAATGCTTAAGCCCTTCACCTATGCATCTGCATGTGAGTTGATGGCTGCCACTGAATTGTTCGGTTGTCGTTTTCAAGTGTACCGAAATGGCCAAATATTTTACACCTTTGGACAACCGCCAATACCTCTTAAACTTCTTAGATTGACAGGTGACGATTTCAGTAGTGGAGACTTTGATGTTTATGAATGTTTAAACTCTCAAAAGCTGGATGTGATTTTATCGATGAAACCAGTTGTGTGCTTACAACGCTTAACAGATGCCGAATGTCACTTCGACACTACAAATCCTGCAAATACTGTCGTAATTGAAACAAACCATGAAACTCAAACCGATTACGACAGCAGCAATCCAAGCTGTGAGATTTGAGACAAGATTACTGTTCACATGGCCAACTGTACGTTACATGCTTAAGAGTAAGCTCAGCGCACAGCTTGGTCATGTTACAACCGGAGGGCAGAACTGACAACATGGTATACAAAGAGATCCTTAACAAATAATTATTGGCATATTTTCCCTCAGTTTAAAAAGGTTTAATTTTCTTCTTAATAAAAATTTTAATGCAGTACTTCGCCGCTGCGAAGCGCGGGTATTTTGCTAGTACAGTATATATGTAGATATGTATATGTGTATATATATGTATATATAAATGTGTGTGTGTGTAAATATATGTGTATATATATATATGTCTATATTTGTATATGTGTATATGTATATATTGTCACACACGTGCGCATGGGAGGCAGCTAAAGGGCTTGAGTGAAGGCAGTTTGGAGGCATGCCGGGGTGTGGCAGAGTGCACTGACTCTTTTTCTCCCTTGCCTGTAGACCATTCCCGGGGGATCCCACCTGGCTCTCCTGACATCACTTCCGGGTTCGAGCCAATGGAAGTCGGCCACACCAGCTCCAGTCCCTCTGATGTCACGTCCGGCTATGAACCACGTGCCTGATCCATATGACCTCACTTCCTGTCTCCCCCTTTAAAACCTGCCCCTTTTCCTTTTTTTTCCTCAGTCTTGCTTTGGACTCAGTTGTATGCACTTCAGTGCTGATTATTTGTTAAAACGACTTTTGCAGCCAGGATACCAGATTATACAGGTGGCTGCCCCAAACCTTTATCTGTCCATGTCTCGTTCTTGTGACAATATGTATGTATATGTATATATATATATATATATGTTTATATGTGTGTGTCTGTGTGTATATATATAGATACTGTATATATATATATATATATATATATATATATACCAGCAACACTCATGACAATGACAAAACAATTACATTGTCAATCATGTTACGTTATTATTAAAATGTTTCCTTTTCTTTTTCTTCTCCGCTGCCAAGCGGGTATTTTTATATATATATATATATATATATATATATATATATATATATATATATATATATATATATATATATATATATATATATATATATATATATATATATATATATATATATATATATATATAGATATATATATATAGATATATAGATATATATATATATAGATATATAGATATATCTATACTAATAAAAGGCAAAGCCCTCACTCACTCACTCACTCACTGACTCATCACTAATTCTCCAACTTCCCGTGTAGGTAGAAGGCTGAAATTTGGCAGGCTCATTCCTTACAGCTTACTTACAAAAGTTGGGCAGGTTTCATTTCGAAATTCTATGCCTAATGGTTATAACTGGAAGGTATTTTTCTCCATTAACTGTAATGGAGTTGAGCTGCAATGACGTGGGGGGGCAGAGTTTCATGTGACATCATCACGCCTCCCACGTAATCACGTGAACTGACTGTCAACGCAGTGCGTAGAAAACCAGGAAGACCTCCAAAAGCTTAAGAAAACATGCATTATATAATTGAGAAGGCAGCGAAACAATAAGAAGCGAGCGAGTGACATATACTACCATATTCATGAGTGCTGCTACCTCAGAAAGAAAGCACAGTGTAAACCTAAACTTTAAATTAAGTTCATAGACAGGCTACCGCTGGCGTTTCACATACACACAGGTAATGCGGGATACAAGTTTAATGATAGGACGCAGGATATAAACGAGAGTTTTGATCACTTTATAACTAAGTTAAAATTGTAGGTGAAGGGGTGTGCTTATGCAAATTCCGAGAGACTGTGTTTGTGGGGGATTGACAGTTAAGGTGGGTGGGGGAGTCACGCCATCATCTCCCCTCCCATTCATCCCATTTCACTCTGAGCTGAGCTCTGCAGCTAATGCCGTCTTCTGAAGCAACTTCGTTAGACTGCCACCAAATACTCACAGAAAAATCCACAAGTTAATACACACGCTGTCTCTCGAGTTTCTCCACACTGAATCCTCCAGGCACTACTTACAAAAGGTTACATTGACAATCGTGTTACGTTATTTTTAAAATCTTTCCTTTTCTTAGCACAAGCACAGCTGAGAAGCTTCGATGCATGTGCTCCATAACGCGTTAAAAATAATGCATTTAATCACACTTTGCATTACAAGCAAAGGGAGCTTTTGTCAATGCATGATTTCCTGGTACACCGATTACACTGATCAGCGCATCCCGATTCATTTTACCCTCGCACCACCTTAGTTTGAGAAGAAGTCTGAAAAAATATGAGTTTAACACAGAAAAACAGATCACCAATTCAAGCTTTATGAATAATCGATCCGCCATCAATAATTGTTTTGGTAAAGCCATCCTCCTTCCATTTTATAATTTTTCATACATACACACACACAAATTATATATATGTATGTGTGTGTGTGTGTGTGTGTGTATATATATATATATATATATAATGTAGATAGGGGTGTGTGTGTGTATATATATATATATATATATATATATATATATACACATACATATACTTGTGTGTATGTTTGTATGTGTCTATATGTGTGTGTATAGCTTTGGTCACTGAGTGCAAGGGAAAAATAATAAAATATAGTCTATAAGTTATTAAACAGTAAAACATTAACGTTTCAAGAAGTACAGGTACACTGAGCACTACTGGAGTGGTTTGGGTAAACTACATTTTAAAGACTGTGTAACACAACAGGTAAGTAACTAACAGCAGCTAAAATGTATATGGATCATCTCTCGGTAGTAGATCCCTTTTGAAAGGCGCTACACGACGGCTGTGGTATAGAAATTACATTTTCTATGTGAACGTTTAAATTTGTGCCTCTGGTAATGTGCCTTACCGGCATTTAAAGAAAATTAGTTTTGTGTCCTCTGCAGTGTTAAGAGAGAAAGGCTTTGGTTTGGCATAAAAGGAAAAAAGGTGTAAAGAAAGGAAAGTTGCCTTTTTCTTTTATATAGTATAGAAAGATGTGTTCGCTGACGTTATGATCGCCTTTTGAGGACAGTCGCGGTCGGTCTTGTGTAGACTGGTGAGACGTCCCCGCCATTAATCGGCTGTGATGGCACTGTCAGTCCTGCACTCGTGTGCGTGAATTCATAATCCGAGTTTAGGACCTCATAATCATTATCGTGCAAAAGAAAGTGTGAATCGCCTTAATATTATTTTGCCGTGGTGTAGAAAAGGGGTCCTGTGTTTGCACTTGTCTGGGCTATAGCGCAGGGGGAGGATGAAAAAAATTAAAAGTGCTCACTTTGACTTAAAGCAGCGCTGGCTGCTCGACTTTTGCTGGGCAGGAGACCCCTTTTGTACACACGTTCATGATATCAAAAGTCTCAGCGCTCTTTGGAGGTCATTCATATATTATATATATAGCAGAATACCAGCTACCATGGCGGAGAAGTAGTGTGTTAAAGAAGTAATGAAAAAGAAAAGGAAACATTTTAATAATAACGTAACATGATTGACATTGTCATGAGTGTTGCTGTCATATATATGCCTGCCTAAATAAGTCACCCTCGCTTTGCTCTTACTTTTTTACCTTTCATTTAATCATGGCTAGTGGAGGAAAAATTATAAAATGGAAGGAGGACGGCTTTACCAAAACAATTATTGATGGCGAATCGATTATTCATAAAGCTTAAATTGGTGATCTGTTTTTCTGTGTTAACCTCATATTTTTTCAGACTTCTTCTCAAACTAAGGTGGTGCGAGGGTAAAATGAATCGGGATGCGCTGATCAGTGTAATCGGTGTACCAGGAAATCATTGTGCTTTTCTTAGCACAAGCACAGCTGAGAAGCTTCGATGCATGTGCTCCATAACGCGTTAAAAAATAATGCATTTAATCACACTTTGCATTACAAGCATTCTCCAACTTCCCGTGTAGGTGGAGGGCTGAAATTTGGCAGGCTCATTCCTTACAGCTTACTTACAAAAGTTGGGCAGGTTTCATTTCGAAATTCTACGCGTAATGCTCATAACTGAAAGCTATTTTTCTACTTATAATGTAATGGAGTTCAGCTGGATGGCCGTGGGGGACGGAGTTTCGTGTGACATCATCACGCCTCCTACGTAAGTATGTAGAGAACAAGGAAGACCTCCAAACAGCGATGAGCACAAAACGCCATTTCACAATTGAGAAGGCAGAAAAAGATTATGAAGCAAATGATGCATACAAGCGTATTCAATCAATCAATCAACATTTATTTATATAGCACATTTCCATACAAAAAAAATGTAGTGCAAAGTGCTTTACAAAATTAATAGAAAAATAGAAGACACAATAAAAAATAAACATAAGTCAACATTAATTAACATAGAATAAGTAAGGTCCGATGGCCAGGGTGGACAGAAAAAACAAAACAAAAAAAAAACTCCAAAGACTGGAGAAAAAAAATAAAATCTGTAGGGGTTCCAGACCAAGAGACTGCCCAGTCCCCTCTGGGCAATCTACCTAACATAAATGAAACAGTCCTCTTTGTATTTAGGGTTTTCATGGAAGGACCTGATGATGATAATGGTCACATAGACTTCTGTATTCATAAATACAAGCATATTCATAAGTACAGCTACTGCGGAAACAAAGCACGGCGTGAACCGTAAGTTTATAGACACACTCCTGCTGCCATTTGTCATGCCTATGCCTATCACCTATGGCGAATGACGGTTTTCGCGAGATACAAGTTTACTGAGAAGACACGAGGTATAAACGAGACTTTGCACGCAGGCAAAACCACAATAGCACGCGGGCTTGATGTACTGTAGTGCGCGTCAACTCGATCTGTATTGCGCATCTATATATCTTTTCAAGTTCTATTTAGTCCATATGTGTCAAACTCAAGGCCGGCCTGTAATTATATCCAGCCCGCGAGATCATTTTATATATTATTGTTATTAATATGAAGCGCTGGTAACACAATAAACTACAGATCCCATAATGCAGCGCTTCAGCTGCCTTGCCGAATACTTACCGCATTAATCAAGTCTAACTTATCATGCTGCAAGTTATTGCGAAGCTAGCTCACATGATGCCAAAGAGAAAAGGTGATTCTGAAAATAGAACCTTTAAAAACCGATGGAGGCTGAGTATATGTTTACTGACATTAAACCCGTGTGTCTCATTTGTGGAGCTAATGTGGCTGTAATTACAGAATCTAAGACGGCTCTATAAGACAAAACATCAGCAACAACAACAACATTTATTTCTATAGCACATTTTCATACAAACAGTAGCTCAAAGTGCTTTACATATTAAAGAATAGAAAAATGAAAGACACAGTAAGAAAACAAAATAAATCAACATTAATTAACATCGAATAAGAGTAAGGTTCAATGGCCAGGGGGGACAGAAAAACAAAAAAAACTCCAGACAGCTGGAGAAAAAATTAAATCTGTAGGGATTCCAGACCATTAGACCGCCCAGTCAGACCCCTCTGGGCATTCTACCTAACATAAATGAAACAGTCCTCTTTGGATTTAGGGTTCTCACAGAAGGGCTTGATGATGATGGTCACGTAGAGTTCTGCCTTTTAATCCGTCCATCATTGTTGGAGCATCATGAAGCTTTGAGTAGGTGGAGGTGGCGCAGGTCACCACCACAAAGAAACCGGAAAAAGAAACAGAAGAGAGAATAGGGGTCAGTACGGATTTTAGAGCCACCATGAATAGTTGTTATGATGAATTGAACATACAGAGTATCAGGATTAAGTTAAATTAAGTTAAATTGAAGTTACAGAAAGGCCATGTTACAGTAATGTGTTTTCAGCAGTATTTTAAACTGCTCCACTGTATCAGCCTGGCGAATTCCTATTGGCAGGCTATTCCAAATTTTAGGTGCATAGCAGCAGAAGGCCGCCCGCCTCACCACTTCTTTCAAGTTTTGTTCTTGGAATTCTAAGGAGACACTCATTTGAGGATCTGAGGTTACGATTTGGAATATAAGGTGTCAGACATTCTGATATATAAGATGGAGCGAGATTATTTAAGGCTTTATAAACCATAAGCAGTATTTTAAAGTCAATCCTGAATGACACAGGTAACCAGTGTAGTGACATTAAAACTGGAGAAATGTGCTCGGATTTTCTTTTCCTAGTTAGGATTCTAGCAGCTCCATTCTGAACTAATTTCTCAGCATCTTTCAGTGATATAAGAGGTCTAACTTTACTTATGTTTCTTAAGTGAAAAAATGCTGTCCTAATGATCTGATTAATATGCGATTTAAAATTCAGATTACAGTCAACAATCACCCCTAAGCTTTTTACCTCCGTCTTGACTTTTAATCCTAATGTATCCAGTTTATTTCTAATAGCTTCATTGTATCCATTATTGCCAGTTACTAAGATTTCAGTTTTCTCTTTATTTAACTTGAGAAAGTTACTATTCATCCATTCTGAGATACAAGTCAGACATTGTGTTAGTGAATCAAGAGAATCGGGGTCATCAGGTGCTATTGATAAGTACAGCTGTGTGTCATCAGCATAGCTGTGGTAGCTCACGCTGTAACCTGAGATAATCTGACCTAACGGAAGCATGTAGATTGAGAAGAGCAGCGGACCCAGGATAGAGCCTTGTGGAACACCATATTGGATATCATGTCATATCATATCATTGGATCATCATCAGGATAACCTGAAAGACTTGAATGCAATGCAGAAGATATAGAAAGCAAAAGAGTTAAAGAAGAATCTGACACTTCAGCGGACGTTTTTACCCGTGCACAATCACAAAGTGATTTCAAGTGAAGCTGCTTTTATGGGAGACACAAATGCACCAGTGCAACTTGCCCCACTTTCCCTGTTGCCAAGTAATGTTGAACCAAGTCGGCACTACGGTGTTCCCAAACACGCACTTTGCTCATAAACTGAGCGAACTGCGCACTGAGTTCGCATGGTGCTTTGGGGACTTTGAAGAACAAAAAAAGAATTTTGAGTTGTTTCGCAACCCATTTGCCGTCGATGTGGAAACTGCGCCTGTGCAGATTCAGATGGAGGTGATTGAGCTGCAGTGTAATGGCACAC
This sequence comes from Polypterus senegalus, assembly GCF_016835505.1. Lineage (NCBI taxonomy): Eukaryota > Metazoa > Chordata > Cladistia > Polypteriformes > Polypteridae > Polypterus > Polypterus senegalus. The sequence goes on along the minus strand of NC_053154.1, from coordinate 1,763,364 downwards.
TGAAGGCAAAGTACGATACTGCACAGCCTGCACAGTTTATTCACTCCATTCCCGCAGAAATGCTCGGCTCCGTCTACATGCGGCTCGAACCTTGTGCATGTTTGGTAGCACATATCTGTGTGAGAAGCTCTTCTCAGTGATGAAGACTAACAACACAGCACACAGGAGTCGCCTCACTGATGAGCACCTGCAATCCATCCTGAGAATCTCCACAACACAGAACTTCACACCAAACAGAAACGAACCTGTGGCCAAAAAAAGATGCCAGGCGTCCAGCTCTAAAATGACATCTGAGCAAAGACAACTGAATGATTTGATTTGTTATTGCTGAAAGGAACACATTTTATTTATATTTCCAGGTTTTGTTATGCAGCATGTTCATATTTGAATTTGTATAATTTTAACAGGATATATTTTTATGGAGAGCAAAATCTTTTGGGATATTTAACATTCAAGTTTATTTTTTATATAAAATTACATAAGAGTAAAGAAATTTGAATGTTTGTTCTTTTAACGTTTACTTTTTTTCTAACTTGTATAATTTAGACAGGATATATTTTTATCGAGAGCAAAATATTATGTTATTTAAGGTTTGAGTTGATTTATTCCAGAATAATATTCCTGTCTGTTTTTATTCATATTTATGTTCAAAAAAGTTAAGTTTTAAAAGTTTTACAGTAATGGTCATAACGGTCAACAAAGTCCGTTATGTTGAACTTTCTTATTTATAGCCCCATCTTCTCGAAATTTGGTATGCGGCTTCCCTGCACTAACCAAAACCGATGTACGTACTTATTTCGGTGGTATGACGCCACTGTCAGCCACCATATTGAACTTTTCAACAGTCTTTGTTACTTATGGACCCATCTTCAAGAAATTTGGTACACGGGTTCCCAACGATAACTGAATCCTACTTTCGTACATATATACGTCCATAGCCTGCACCTCGGTCACTGTGGGAGGTGGTGTTGGGTCCCCCATCCCAACGCCTCCCACGTTGTTGGCTGGCTGCCTGCCTATATAAGACCATCCGTCGCTCCGGTCTCTACATTCCCTTCCTTGCTTCGCCATGGGATTCACGTCTCCCTACTGATAACTACAGCCATTTTGTTTAATCCACGGCTTCTCCGCTGTTTTATTGTTCATTTATTACGATTATAGTTATTGTGTAGGTATTTTAGACTTACTTTACATTGCTCAGGTACCCATTTCCTTTATCATTCCAACCCCCATTAACATGTCTATCGAGGTGATCACCATCGATCAAAGAACTGTCACTTACCGAGTGGTTTCCATGCCCGGAGATGGCACCTACCTTTTCCATTCTCTTTGTTACATATTACACGGCCATATCAGGCTCACTTTTGATATCAGGAGGAACATTGTGTCTTATGTATTGAATGACTGGGACAGGTTCAAAGTGTGTACTGATGACGGTACAGGAGATAATTAGACTACACAGGAGCACTAGAAGAGTGAAATGCTTAAGCCCTTCACCTATGCATCTGCATTTGAGTTGATGGCTGCCACTGAATTGTTCAGTTGTCGTTTTCAAGTGTACCGAAATGGCCAAATATTTTACACCTTTCGACAACCGCCAATGCCTCTTAAACTTCTTAGATTCACAGGTGACGATTTCAGTAGTGGACACTTTGATGTTTATGAATGTTTAAACTCTCAAAAGCTGGATGTGATTTTATCGATGAAACCAGTTGTGTGCTTACAACACTTGACAGATGCCGAATGTCACTTCGACACAACAAATCCTACAAATACTGTCGTAATTGAAACAAACCATGAAACTCAAACCGATTATGACAGCAGCAATCCAAGTTGTGAGATTTGAGACAAGATTACTGTTCACATGGCCAACTGTACGTTACATGCTCAAGAGTAAGCTCAGCGCACAGCTTGGTCATATTACAACCGGAGGGCCGAACTGACAACATGGTATACAAAGAGATCCTTAACAAATAATTATTGGCATATTTTCCCTCAGTTTAAAAAGGTTTAATTTCCTTCTTAATAAAAATTTTAATGCAGTATTTTGCCGCTGCGAAGCGCGGGTATTTTGTTAGTATATATATATATATATATATGTATATATGTATGTGTGTAGATATATACAGGTATGTATATATATGTTTATATATGTGTGTGTGTATGTATATATATATATATATATATATATGTATGTGGATGTATGTGTATATATGTTGTGAACGCTGGCCCCAGCACAGACAGACGGACGACATATTTTGCACCCACACACTGTTTATTCACTATTTACAAACATATAAAAGTCACGTGCACTCACGAACCCCAGTGCCTCCAGCACTGATTCCCCCAAGTCCAGGGCCCACAGTCCTTGTGCCTTCCTGGCCGCCTCCCGTCCTCTCTCTCTCTAGTTCCGTCTGCTTCCTCCCGACTTCCACCGCTGACTGGAGGGAGGCGGGCCCTTTATGGGGAGCCGGATGGGCTCCAGCTGCTCCCCGGCACTTAACGGTGACCACACCCCTGTGTGGCGGAAGTGCCAGCTGCGCACCCGGAAGCCGTCCGTGTCTCCCCGGTCGTCTTCCCCCCGGCAATTCCTGGTGTGGCGGAAGTGCCGTGCTCCCGGAATAAACAGGCACTGGGGCGCCTGAGCTTCCAAGCCCTGTACCCGAGGCCCCCTGTCTAACCAGGACGGACGCCCCCACTCGGTCTGGAGGAGGCACACGCCGAGCCGCTGGTGGAAACAGAGAGGTACATGTCAGTGGGCTTACCTGTCTATCAGCTCCACTCGACGCCTGCCTCCTGTGGGCCACTCCCTCTGGCCCAGTCGGATCTCGTTTCGGCACGAGATTGGCGTTCCTAGGTCCCGCCTCCATCCAATCCTCGGCGGGCACACCAGACACACCAGCCAACCCCGTGCCTGTCAGCGGGCGGGACATCCGGCCCGCGGCCATCTTGCCTTCCCTGCTCCGAGTGCAGAGACGTGCCTCCTCGCCGCATTGTGGCTGTGGCGATTCCTTGAGCCGCAGTGGCTCTGTTTCCGCAGCCTTCTTTGCTGCCGCCGTCGCCGCGCTGCCGACAGCCCGTGGCGCGGCGTGCTCCTGCCACGGACGCGGATCCGGTTCGTCCCTCCCTGTAGAAATGAAGGTAAGACCGACCCCGAGGGGCCGATGAATGCAGGGCAGGGCACTTACCTCCCGGATCTCGTCATGCCGAGGCCCCCGCCTCGGTGTGGCCTTCTGTGCTGCCACGCCGGCCTGGCTGTCCGCCTCGACAGCGCGACTGGAGCCCGCTGCGCTCCGGCGATGTCGGGTTCTCCTCCGCACCCGGGGAAAGCCATTCCGCTGTCCGGTGGCGGTTTCTGGGGTGAAACGCTCCCGCGGGGTTGTGCACGGGCCGCTCCCGTGGCCAGTGTGTGGGGTCCGCTGCTTCGCCGGGCCGTTCACAGAAATTGTTTGTTTTACTGCAGGTCCCCGCCTTGCACCAGGCGGAGCATCCTGCCGACTACGCCACTGTGAACGCTGGCCCCAGCACAGACAGACGGACGACATATTTTGCACCCACACACTGCTTATTCACTATTTACAAACATATAAAAGTCACGTGCACTCACGAACCCCAGTGCCTCCAGCACTGATTCCCCCAAGTCCAGGGCCCACAGTCCTTGTGCCTTCCTGGCCGCCTCCCGTCCTCTCTCTCTCTAGTTCCGCCTGCTTCCTCCCGACTTCCACCGCTGACTGGAGGGAGGCGGCCCCTTTTATGGGGAGCCGGATGGGCTCCAGCTGCTCCCCGGCACTTAACGGTGACCACACCCCTGTGTGGCGGAAGTGCCGGCTGCGCACCCGGAAGCCGTCCGTGTCTCCCCGGTCGTCTTCCCCCCGGCAATTCCTGGTGTGGCGGAAGTGCCGGGCTCCCGGAATAAACAGGCACTGGGGCGCCTGAGCTTCCAAGCCCTGTACCCGAGGCCCCCTGTCTAACCAGGACGGACGCCCCCACTCGGTCTGGAGGAGGCACACGCCCTCCTCTGGTCCTCTAAGGCGTCCCGGCCGGGCTCCATCCCCGGCTGAGGGCCACACGGGATGAACTGGCATCGGGGCGCCGCCTGGCGGTGACCACGGGCCCCTACAGGGTAGGGCTTCCATGCCCTCGACCCGTGGCTCCCTACAGAACCAGGACGGACGCCCCCTCGCGGTCTGGAGGAGGCACAAGCCCTCCTCACGTCGTCCTGGGCGTCCCGCCCGGCCGGGGACCACAATGTATATATATATGTATGTATATATGTGTGTGTGTATATATATATATGTGTGTATATCTGTATATGTATATATGTATGGATATGTATATATATATATATGTTTATATATGTGTGTGTACATATATATATATATATATATGACAGCAACACTCATCACTCACAACAGTGACAAAACAATTACATTAACAATCATGTTACGTTATTTTCAAAATGTTTCCTTTTCTTTTTCATTACTTCTTTAACACACTATTTCTCCGCTGCGAAGCGCGGGTATTTTGCTAGTAGCTTATAAAGGCAGACTGTCATGGATACAGTGCATCGCATCAAA